>NW_015150744.1:933932-945240 GCF_000732505.1 Cyprinodon variegatus
CTTGTGGATGGCATTAGAATTATTTCTAAGAGGATGAAAGGACCATTAAAAATCAGTAAATTAGAGTTACTCATTCCTGTATAAACACTGTATTAGCCATTACCATCTATGGTGTAGCAGACAATAAAACCAAGCCTGGAAATATCCCTCCAGGATGGAATAAGCACCAGAGTTCCTAAATGTAAGATAATACATTTGGTTTATCATTATCCTGCCAGTTTCCAGTCACTGAGGAGTTGTGCTTCTGCTTGTTCAGGATGAAGAAGGTGCTGACGGCGCAGGCAGAGGCTGAGAAGATCCGGTTCATCGGTGAGGCAGAGGCGGGTTCTATCGAAGCTGTGGGCAAAGCCGAGGCTGAGAAGATGAGGCTGAAGGCTGAAGCTTACACGCAGTACGGAGAGGCAGCCAAGACTGCTCTGGTTCTGGAGGCTCTACCCAAGGTAGGAGGAGGGCTTTTATTAAAACATCATCACTCTCTTTTTCACACTGCTATAGTTACACGTGACTTAGAGCTTATATTTATTTAGTTTGTTATAAATCCTTGTTTTTTTTTTATTATGCTTTTTTATGATATTGATTTAAACCTAAAGTCCAATCATTAGATAAACAGTTAGTTCAATTAAAAACTTGCTGTAATGTGTTTTTATAAACTTAAAGAATAACATGTTTCTGCTGTTAAAGTCGTCACGGTTTGAAGTTGTTCAAAATGAACCGGCTCATATGGTTTAATCATCATCCAGTGATGCCGCTGAGCGCCTGACGCTTTAATGCTGCCCTTGTTGTTTCAGATTGCCAGTAAGGTGGCAGCTCCTCTGTCCAAGACCAATGAGATCGTCATCTTGAGCGGCGAAGGAAGCCGCGTGACTGGAGAGGTGAACCGGCTCCTGGCCGAGCTCCCCGTCTCTGTGAACGCCCTCACTGGGGTGGACCTGACCAAGGTGAGAGCTCCGCTTTTCATGCTTAAAACTCAAGATTTGCTCTGATTTGTTTAAAGCTTCTAACTAGTTTAGGTCAATCGATGACATTAGAAGCAGATGTCCCTAACCCATGCCTGTTTTTAGACGAGTTGATGTTAAACAGTATTTTACTGATTGAAAATAAAGTTTAAAGGTGCCGCAGGAGATCTTGGAAAAACGATTCCAGCAAGCTATATTTTTGACGATACACAGCCATGCCTCTCCCTTCAGACCAGCCCTCGAAACTGAGCCGAGACTGAGTGCTTGTGACACGAGCTAACAACAACATAACAGTTGCTAGCTTCCAGCCATGGCGTCCTCTTCTACTAAAATACTACTAAGACAAAAAGTTAGTATCTCACCTATCGAGAAGAAATACAGCGACCATGGCATCGGTTTGAAGCTGCTGCTGCTCCTTCAGCCTTCGCCAGCATTCAAATGCTTTTCCGATATATACTCTGGTCTTTGCTCTTTCTTTGTCGGCCTTTCTCTTAGCAGCAGCAATTTCAGATATACTTCTCTTCTCAGGTGTTGAAGCCTGTTCTGCCATTGTCTTCAGTAGAACTAACGCTTTCCTTCCGCTGCTATTGAGACAATATGGAAGACTGAACTAAGTGACTCGCAGATGAGTTACGATTCGTTCATGTGTCATGGTACGCGCAGAGGGGGGAGGGAGAAGCAGACGACCCTGATTGATGTGTCAGAAACCAGTAGTGGACCACGGACCGTGTTTTGGTGGACGTTAGTCATTGATTTCATACTGTAGCGGGGAGCATTTATTTTCGTTTCACTGCTTTTTAAACGACTGTAGGGAGATCCTCAAGCCACATGGTAGAAAATGCGTCAGAAAAGATCTCCTACTGCACCTTTAAATGATTAAGAGTTGATCTGTTTAAGCTCTCTATACCCTCTTATATTAGTAGTTAGCACATTTAGCATCACTAAATAAACATCTTATTTTAAGTCTAAGATTTCCAAAGGATGGCCAATATTTATAGGGTAAGACAACAATCAAAAAATTTTTGCACAGGTTTCTAGATTTGTAAATGTTTAATTTCTACCCATA
The DNA here is from genome assembly GCF_000732505.1 of Cyprinodon variegatus. NCBI lineage: Eukaryota > Metazoa > Chordata > Actinopteri > Cyprinodontiformes > Cyprinodontidae > Cyprinodon > Cyprinodon variegatus. The sequence continues at coordinate 935,955 of NW_015150744.1, forward strand.
AATTAGTGATTCTTACATGTATACCTGCAAAGCTGTAATTTTTTCATTTGTTCTTGTATCTTTAAACCTTAAAACATCTGATGTCACAGGAATACCTGAGCTGACAACAAGGAACAAATCCAAATCTTACTCACATTTGATGACTTACCAATAAGGAAAACCTACTATTGAAATTAAATCTTTGATGTTAGCAAATCACAAAAAGATAAAACGGTGTTTTTACCTGTTTTAGTTCATCCTCATCTGCTCAAGCCAGGTTGAGAAAAACTGCCAGATTACAGAATAGAGTCGTATCTCTGTATCATAGCAGCCATGATGAACAGCTCCAATGATGATGCTTCTAGAAGCCCTTCTTCACCCTTTGTGCTCTATGACACCATTTTAAACAGCTCTGTGATCCTGCACAGCTTCAGGACCAATACCATATTATCAGGATGGGTTAGGGTTTGGATGGGTCCAGCAGGCAAACAGATTTCTATGATCAGTGAAGTTCCTCTTATTTCCTTTGCACACCTCAATTCAATTCAATTCAGTTTATTACTACAGCGCCAATTCACAACACAAGTCATCTCAAAGCACTTTACAGTTCAACCAGATCATACAGTCAAATTGATTCAAAGTTTTCTATCATCAGAAAACAGATGTTTCATTTAAGGATTAGCAGCTGACATGTAGAACATCTGATATTTTAAAGCTTTTCCAGTTGACAGGGTGCTGCTTGTTATCATCCTTATTATCACCCCATCTTTAGCTATGAGACTGAATGAAATCCATCCCCAGCCCTCCTTATTTATCAGCTCGATCCTTCTGATCCCACAGATCCCTCTGCTCCAGAAGATGGTCGGCCCACAGTGCCAAGCGGCTGTGTGATGCAGCAGACAATCAGGCCTGAGATGTGTATCTGCCTCAAGCATGGAAAGGTTTTTCAGTCAGATCTCCCTCGTGCAACTGCCTTCAATTCAACCACGAACACTTGACACCAACCAATGGGTTGTTTTTTTTCTACTGTTTTTAAGTTCATTTTACTGTTATATTAAAGAAAAAAACAACCTATTTAAGTTCAGCTGTATGGAAGCTTGTTTTTCTTCAGTTCATCCTTTTTCTGCTTCAGTCTGTCTCCAAAAACACAGACTTGATTAAACATGATTAAAAGAGAACCAGAGGTGTTCTGTATTCTGCGGTGAAGCTGGATCAGACTCCTCCCTTTGGGTGTTAGTTCACCTTTGGAAGCTGTGCAGGGATGCAGCTCCTGCCTCCCCCTGCCTGCTTTTAAAGACGTCTTTAGCTTGTTTCTAACTCTGGTAAATCCGCTCCATCTGTGTAACTGTAAGACCTTAGCGGTCATTAAATCACTGGCGTGATAATCATCACGTCGCCCGTCTGGCTCTTTAGATTACTGTCTGTTAATTCTCCTTTCAACAGGCTTTCAGTTAAACTGGGGTTTTTCCTTGACTTTTATCAGATGTTTGAACGCACCTGCTAAGCAAACAGAAAGCCATACATAGCCTTAAAAAAGAGACCCTGCACCTCAGCTGGGGCCACTTAAACCTTTTCTATTACCTCAAGTAGCAAACATTAGACTGTCAGGGTCTGCAATCATTTTAGCTCTGCTCACTGTTGGCTTCCCTCTCCACCCTTTGAAATGTTTACATCACAAGCAACTGCTTTGATGACGAAGCAGAAATGAAATGTCACTTCCTGGATTTGTGTTTTGTTGCTGTTTGGTTTAGTGGATGCGACATGAGGCCCAGTAAAAGGTCCAGTTTCTATTGGATAAACCGATCCAGTTCCTCGCTCTGCTTCTTATGTCAGACGGCGCTGATTGTGATATAAATGTGCTTGTTTTAATATCTTAGAAGATTAGATATTCACTTCTTTGGTGTTATCTTATTTTAGTTTGTTACATGACAGAAATCTAATTGTACAGCATACAGTGAATGTTTTGCTGCCTTTGTTTGTATTATTTTTCAGCGAACAGCTAATGGAAGAAAAAAAAAACACTTTGAGGAATTTTATGACCACTTTCAGAATCTGTGACCTTGACACCTTTTCGTTCATTTCGCCTCTGAGTCATTTAGTCGGTGTTTTCTGTGAAATAAAACCCTTTTGTTGTGTGTTTTGTTTTGAAGCGCCTGTTTTATGGAGCGTTTTACGACCAGAACTGATCCAGGCGAACCTGTTAAATCCTGTTATTTTCTCTCATTTGTGTCGGCCAGTACTTTTAACGGTAGTTTAGTTTCAGCCGTTTCCAGGAAGTGAGTCATTCCGACCTGAATGCAGCAGCCCATTCAGGCTGATGGATAGTTTTCCCATCAGTCACTCTGCTGCACATTCAGTTACCGGCAGCTCTCTCCATCACTCCACACTTCCAGTCACACCTCTTCATTTTACAACTTGTATGAAAACATACTTAAATATGAATATATTACAATCTCTCTTGGATTTGTCATATTTTAAACTTTGTGCAGGAAAAAAAAATAGTTATTGCTCAGTTATACTGAAAAGAACAGTAAGGATCTCTTTGTAACGGATTTAAATGTAGGAAATTAGATTTCCTTAGTGCCTTTGTTAAAGTACCGAGCTTTCTGCTCTCTGTGCAGATCGACTGTATTCAATACACGCCTCGAAGTTATGATGGGATTTTTGTTAATAATGTGCTTTCGCCTAATGTTGTAGAAGAAATAAACTTTATTATACAGTTAAATGGTTATCAAATAAACAAACTATATACATTAAATAGCTTTTATTTTCAAACTTTGACCTCATTAGTTGTTTTGGCCATTATATTTGTGCCAAAGATTGCAAATCCTATTGTCTAATCAGATGCAACTTCTTGTGACTTAGTTTAGCAATTGAGGAAATCACCAAACATTTTTAAACCTATGCCTTAACTCCCATGTTTATCTCAATCGTCTGTCTGTTGTAATCTGTTCACTCTGTTAATGTTTCATTTAGAAATAGTTCTGTGGCTTCTTCTCACGTACAGATAACTGCAACGAGAGGTCATGCTGCATGGAAAGTTAAGCATGTTGATGTTATTTGGTGTCGTGTCACCCTCGAATAAAAACTTATATCACGTCTGTCTGTGTGAAATTTCTCTTGGGTGTAAACATTTGCTTTAGAGCTCAAGGGTAGTAAGAAATATAACGACTTCACAGAAGGCTGAGGGATTATGCAGCAGATGAGGGATTTTCTGATGTAGTTAATTTTATATCACATTCTGATTTGAGTGAAGAAATAAAAGGCTGCAGTAAAATGAATGAGAACATAAAAAGGGTTCATAAATATTTCCCTCCTGTATTAAAAGAGCAGTCATACCAGTGGGAGCCAGTAGAGGTCACTGCAGACACATGTTTAACACCAGGAGGCTTTGATAACTACCAACCTGCTTTTGAGGAGTTTATAAACTTTTTCTGACAAATTTATTTTAGTTTTACTCAATAGACACTTGTTTTAACGTTTTCTTTTGTTTATAAGGGAATTTATAAAGATGGAGTTGTATTACAATACTACATATCTGTAATTTTAAGCTTTCTCCATTTTCTGTTACTCTTATCAAACATTTTAGAATTTATACCCAATCATACTTCTTTATATTTAGCAACTGGTGTTAACTGTCCTGAAAGGGAATTTGAAGCACCTTTTGGTCCATTAGATTGAAACAAAGTAAATTTAAATACTTTTATTAATTTAATAAAAAAAAAAAAAAGCTGAACTATTCCATGGTTTTACTCTTAAAAACAAAAAAGAAGAGCTGGTTTAATTGAATTAAACTACAAAGTTTCCTAAAAAGGTCCAAAGTGGTAATCATGTTTATTTAGTCTATACTCTTGATAAAATTGCCTGGGAAGAATTTAAACGTATTCACATGTTAAAGTCCTTTTAAAGGATCAAAACGCAAATGGAAGAACCAGGAGGAGAAAAGAAAACCTCAGGCCACCGATTAGTGAAAAATCCAGTTATAACTGAGGGCTGTTCACTATTTCATTAATAATAGTTCTCCTTTGGTCCAAGAAAATTTAAAACTGCCAGCTGAATCTGGTGAAGGTTAATTTTCAGTCAGAGGATTACCCATCCTGACACTGTCTTAGAACATGGCGCCTTGCAAGGACTCCCCTTCCTCACTTCAGGTTGCACCAAATTCAACTGTTACATGACCTTTTCCCCAAGAACCAAAAATAAAAAACAATCTAGGCTGCATTTAATTATTAGACAAAAATACAAATAATCTTCCAAGATTTTGTACCACAACCTCCCTGTTTTAACAAAGAAGATTTCATTGTCGGGAGAAAACTAAAAATCTGCACTCCTGCTGAAATACGAGGCATGTTTTCTCCATGATACAGCAGCTCCATCATAATCTGGGATCTTTTTCCTCAGAGGCACAATGGAGCCTCTGGTTGTGCTGGATGTGTGAAGACGCTGCAGCAGGATTCCTCTTTAATAGAGAAACTCTGCAGGTCTGGGCTTCTTCCAGCAGGACAAAAATTGAGTTAAAGAAAAGGAATTCCCTTCAGAACCATTGATGTCCTTTAGTAAACCATCTTTAAAAAACTAAACTATGGAAACACCCCCAGAAACCGTGTGTGAACACATTTTTGTACTATTTTAGAACAATAGTGCTACTCATAACAAGGTTCTTTGATTGAAACTTTGAGTTCTATTTTTTGTGGGTAATTTTTAAAAACATTTTATCAGCTGATTAGCAGTTCTTACATTTATACTAGGCGTGGGTATTGCCAAAGAAGTCACGATTCGATTCGAATCACGATTCACAGGTCATGATGCGATTCTATCACGATGCATCACAATATTTGAATTATTGCGATGCATTGCAATATTTTCTCCTCCATGTTTTGTTTTTGAATGACTCGGCGCAGTATCCCACGGCCGGAAATGCTTGTGACACAAGGCAGCGTGCATCAACACATCCGCAGTGACATCTACTGGACTGGAAGTTGTATTACACTCGGTTTTGGCTGATGTTCGCCAACCATTCATGCAATTTTATTTATTCATTTTTTTTAATTAATAATCGATACTTGGCATCAAGAATCGATGCAGTAGATCACGAAAATTAGAATCACGGTGCATCATCATGACGATTATTTTGCACACTCCTAATACGATGCAGTTTTTTATTATGAGTCCTCTATAATTAAAACCTGGGTTAGAAAACTAGTAAATTTTTATTAAAACTTTGATCAGTAGCTAGTTTATCAGTCGTTTTTTGACTGTCTTTCATTCGGCTGTTTTTAGCAGAATCAGTGCAGCCTTTTGTTTTTGAAAATTAAACATTTCCTGGATTTATTTCAGCTTATTTTCAAACCTTTAAAGGCGTCACAACAAACCGGACCTAATTTTCCAGCGAGAGCCTGATGTTCCAAATGTAGTCCATCTGGTTGGAAACAGAGTCTAACAGTTAAAAGCAAGATAATCTGTTTTATATTGTTTCTATATGTCAGATCTGTGGTTCCAAAAGCTGAAGGTCATAAATCATCAGCTGTTTGCTTTTTAGAATCAGAATCTAGTTTGTTGTCAAGAAGGTTTGAACTTACAAGAAATTTGACTTATATACAGAATACAGAATCTATAGTTATATACAATATAAAACATACAATATACTATATACACTATATAGGACATAGCTATATACTATATGCACTATATAGTACATAGCGATATACTATATACACAGTAGACGGTGAGTTAATGTAACGCAGAAGGTCTGGAGATGCTACGTTGAAGAAAAACATGTTAAAAACTCAACTTTTGGAAAACATAAACAATAGGTTATTGATGATGCAGTTTATTTTAGTTTGATTAACTTACAGTCAGTGTCAAGTTGAAATGTTTCTAAACCACTAGATTAGTTTGGATTATCTCATTCTGAAATAAAAGAGACTTAAACTTTGAACAGCTTTTTAAATTATTGTCAGATCTCAACCTAACTTCATTTTTCCCATTTCTCAGGATACCTAAACCTTGAAAACATGGCTGTTCTGCTATTGTGGAACCAAACACTCAGAAAAAGTCCACGATTAATAAAAACATCCCTTCAGAGCGGGATTAAAACATCCTGTCCTCTCTAGATGCACACACTTCTGCTTAGTCTTATCTCAGCTGATAAGAAAGTTCTCTGCAGCTCAATTTTATGCACAAAGAAATACTTCTGTTGCTGTGCTACACATTTTTTTCTTAATCTGTAAAAACCGTAATAAGCTGGCCTTCAAGTTAATAACCTCATCTGGAGAATGCTTACTGTTAAGAAATAAACTGATGTGGGATATGGGCCTCGTGCACTGCTTCCATTTACTCAGCTTCTTAATGAGGTTTGTTGTTCATTCCTCCTGTTTTTAGGGCTGAATTAGAATCATTTTTTCTTCTTTTTGAGTCTCTTTGATCACAGGCTGTATAAAGTGAAGTAAAAACGTCTTTCTTCTCTGTTCCAGTAAATATTAAAGACAACCCAAACCTTATCTATGTGGTGTAGAAAGAGCAGGAGGTCTTCTGCTGCAGATAAAAGCTGCTGGACGGCTGGGAAACCACCCAGATAGTCCAGCCTGTCTTTATCAGCCCCAGCAGGAGGACCCCTCACACCCTAAAGCAGATCCCACACCCTGAGCAGGAGTTAGGAGGCCCAGCCTGACCCTCTGGGCTACATGTAGAATTACCCAAATAAAAAAAACGGATTTGGTCAGAACTGTGCAGCTTTGATAAATGAAAATGACCTTATAGGAGTGCATTAAGACATGAGAATAGGGAGGATATTTTCATATTAATGAGCTGGTTTCAGAGGAGGAGCATTCATCATTACTGCTTTGAAAAGTCACTACACCTGGACAAAGCCTGCTCCGATTGTGTTAATAAATCACCCAAAGCTGTTTGTTTGTAGCTCAACCAGCTTCCAGCGGCCTGTTTACAACCGGGAGGCTGTCAGTTTACGTTGGTAAAGCTGAAAAACTTCAAGTCTGACTCGATTCCTCCCAAAAAAAAAGCCTATTTTTAAGCACATCTGGACAAGCTGTCAGGGATTAAAGACAAAACGCAGCAGGGAAAGCACTCCATCACAGCTTTGCAGCGATTGGATGCTGTGAACGTGACGAGAACACGTCCTCCATGTCTGAAATAAAGGACAACGAGTGGCTGAAGCAAGTCAGATATAAAGAAATAAATCCAAAACAGTGAAAAGACACATGCAGCCATGCTCAAGAGTCAAAGGACATAACAGGACAGAAAAATGAGAAAAGTATGGTTAAGTTCAGCGTCTAGTGAAGGGATCCTACTGCTAACATTAATTCACACCTAAAATCATAATAATGACCGACATACACTGATGCATAACCTGGAAATAAAAGGAGAAATTCAAATTTATTTTTGCAAAGTTTTCGTATAATTAAGAGCTTCAGTTTTTGGTGAAGCATGATGGTGGCAGCGTCATGGTGTGGGCTTGTTCTGCGGAAGCTGCTCAGATTTAACAGGAAATTAAATGAAGCCAAACGTTGACTAATCCTGGAAGAAAAACCTGCTGCATTGGGCGGCTGCAGGTTTGTTTGTTTTTGACTGTGGACTGAAAAGTTTCTGTTCTTCTCTGCTTTAGATCAGATTGGATGGTGCATATTAACTATCATATCCTGTCAAACATTCTCATTTTGGTGAATACTAAAAAATGAAGTAATTTTGTTTTTGTTTTTTCAACAGTAGGCTGACAGGAAAGTGGGTATGAAAGAGGGGGGGAGAAAGGCAGCAAAGGACCACAGGTGGGATTCAAACCCGGGTCAGCTGTGTCGAGGTCCACGGCCTCCATACATGGCTCGTGCACGTCAACCACTGCGCCGCCTGCACGCTCAAAATGAAGTCAGGTTTAACAATGAAATGCAACCTTTAAATTATATATATAACTTTATATTATATAGGGGAGACCGGGTATGATTGTAACATAGGGAGAGTTGTAACACCATCAGTTCCAGCAATCAGGGATAACATAGGAGTCACATGATCATTTCAGTGTTTATCCGCTTCCTCCCTTATCCCAAATTGTGATTGTCAAGGCTGGAAACAGGAACATGCAGATACTAAGGAGAAAAAACACATTTTGAGGTAAGAAAATAAATCTTTTGAACAAGAATATATTTTGTTTAGTACTTATACTGTTGCAAATAAAACCGTGTTACTTACATTAGATGAACGACTAATTTCTCAGGCAAAATGTGATGCATTTTAAAAAATGTGATGCTAATTTTAAACCGCTATGCTACTACAGCTAGCTAAACATGGCTGACAGGGTTGGGGTGGGTTTTAACACGTCTTTAAAAAGTGTTACAACCATCCCCTTACATACAACTAAGAACATTTTGATTTGAATAATTTTACAGAATGCCTAGGCAGTGCATACGAAAGACTGATAGAGGTTTATCTGCAGATGTTTTAAAAAAGTTATCTGATGAGGTCACAAAGAAGAGCAAGTCAATCAGATCAGCTGCGAAGGTGGATGGGATCTGCCATGCAACACTGAGCAGATACTGCAAATCACTGCAGGAGAGAACAGGGATCCAGTGATCTTCCCAGTGTAGGTTATTGGAGCAGCAACACATTGAAAAACCAATGTGTTAGACCTACATGTTTGTTCAGTGTTTATTAAGCATATTTATACATGTTAAGGAAGTTTGTTCTAGTAGAATAATTGACACACATGCACACACACACAGAGTATATTTGAGTTATGGTCAGTCAGAGAGAGAGACGTCGTTCTTGTATTGTTCTTTTAATTCATTAAACCTCTTTTTGAAGCATATCACATGGTGTGGCCTCTGTTTTTGCTTCTTTTGTCCAATTGTTACAACTCACCCCAGCAGGTGAGGAACACCATGTATTTGACATGAACTCATGAAGTCTGTGATATTCTTGCAGAGGTTTGAATTGGTGCCATTTGTAGTAAACTAATGTGGGTTTTTTGTGTAAAAGTTTGAACACTCTAGCTGAAATACTCTGTGAGTTAAAGGTGCTGGAGCAAAAAGTGTCACAACCATACCTGGTCTCCCCTACTTTATTCAGCCATGTGTTTACATCACTGCTCCTTACCTTTATTAAGGCTGCACTTTAAAAATGAAATAGTCTAGAGAGCTGTACTTAAAGGAATAGTACACCCAAAACATGATTAGCCTTCATTTTCTACTCACCCCCATGCTGAACAACACTCTGAAGTACTTTTTGATATCTGAAATGCATCTGGAGATCTGGGAGGCTTCTTGCTGTCTGCTGACATTCAAATAATGGAGGTCTATGG
>NW_015150744.1:946013-956101 GCF_000732505.1 Cyprinodon variegatus
TTTGGGTGTACTATTCCTTTAAGGAAATTCTTTTGTGTGTACAAAATGACAAAATAAAATCTGTCAAAGTCTAACTTTACCTTCATTTGGAACAGATGGTTTTGAAACACTGAGCCAGAGTCCTTCTCTGCGGAGCCCAGGTCAGGAGCTTCTGATGTTCGTTTCTAGCATGAAGTGGAGCATTTGCAGCCTGTGAGTAGCAGCTCCTGATGCCAGAGCAGAACACATCCCGCTACTTCCTACCACTTTTTCCCTCCACTCAACTTTCTATCAATATCACTTGATAGAAATACAATAACTAGCTTCTTCAGGTGTCCTCGTAATATCTGATCAGTCATAATTATCTCCTTCTGACCCAGACTGAGACCATTCAGAGGTTCAGGAAAGCTTTGCAGATGTTTGCATTTAGTCAGCTGGTTGCCGTTTGACTCCATGAGTTTATAATATTATATAGGAGAAGCTGAATCATATCTAGAACCCATAAGGAACAAAGTTTGGATTTAAAATAGATTTTATGCGACCTTTCCTGTTATTCTTGGTCAACCATTTGTTCATCACTATTATCTAACACGCCGCTATGGTAACCATGTCCAAAGTTGGTCTTTAAGCCCCACTGACCTGTAGGTTTTTAATATCTCTCTGCTTTAGATGCTGCATTTCAGCAAAAACCCTGTTAATCAGCCGTCTATGGAAATGAGCAGTGGAAGCCTGCAGGACAGCAGCCCTTCAGGCCAAACATTGGACATGTCTGCTTTAGAGGACGGAGGTTCAGGTTTTAGAGGTTTCTCTGCTTGATTTCCACTCATAGCTGATTAACAGACTTTTGCTGAACTGCAGTCATCAGAATTTACAGATCAGCTGGATTTAAACTGAAGCTTTATTTTAGTCACTAATAAACTAATAAAATGGTTGCTACGATTCACAATATCGGAGTAAAGTGGGCTGAATATAAAGTAACTTTGAAAAGTTTTCACACTGAAAAATCTAAAATAAACTGATTTAATTATTAAACTCTTCACATTTATTCCCTAATTAGTGATTCACATAAAATACACAGAGGTTTCTTGCTGTGATGTGTTCAGATTCGCTGAGTATGGATCCTTTTTTTATGCCAGGGAACCACAGTAGTGCATCTAAGTAACAGGCTGCGCTCACAATCATTTTATTTTGTTGGTGTTTTGCAGAAATAAAACATTTAACAGGTGAGAATAAGAGCAGACTTCATTGTTTCTTTTTTAAAACCTTTATTTTATCAGTGAAGTTATTTTTATACAATAACGACCTGGCGAGGGATGGGAGACACAAGGACAAAAGCAACGCATCATTCCAAACTGAATACAGTTGAAGCGTCTCTCTGCTGCTGGGTGTTGTAAAGAGGGTGGGGACCATTACTGGACTGTGGCAATCAGGTTGAAAGAAGATAAGGAGGAAAAAAAAAGGCTCTCCGGTCCACCCCAGATGTCATCGCCGTATGCTAATGAGCTGAAGGGCCCCTCTTTAAGTGTCGCAGCCCAACAGACAGAGCGCCAGACGAGAGAACCAGACGACAACATGCTAACAGGTGAGAGCAGCTCAGGCAGGAGCTCATCTATTTGTTGTCAGATGATTTCCATCCAAACTATCCCTGAAGGAGGACTACGGGTCTGTCTTGTGCCCTGGACAGGATATCATCTTATACTGTAAGTTTTTTAAAGAGACACTACAGTATAGATGATGTACTATCCAGGGTTTTCATTCCACCTCCGCCTGCGACAGAGGAGAGCTGAACCTGCGAGGGGGCCGAACACGCAGACGAGGGGGGCAGTTAAACCGTTACCATTACTGAGTTTAAGTAATGGTAAGGGTTCTACGGCCTTCGCTCAATATCGACGGAGGAGACGACGCAACGCCGCTTTGTTGAATTTTACAGAATTACCTTAAATAAAGAATCAGACTCCCGCTTACATGAGTGTCTCTCTGTGTCTGAATGACTTCTGCTTTTAAACTGCAGTTGGCTCGTCTAAGCTGGCGAGCTTTGCTGTCAAATCAGTGGGTAGCAGCTGTTCAGAGAGCTTCAGGGTCTGACACAGCTTCTGTTGGTAACTCCCTCCTTCCCTGACTTCAGGACGCTAGCTGGTTATTCATCAAGATGCCCTGAACTGCTGAGTTAAACCCACGGGCAGCAGGGATGAATCTAATCCCGATTATCTGACCCAATTTAGCATCCAGTTAGTGCTCCACTTTGCCATCCATTAGGGAGACAATGCAGCCCTCGGAGGCAGAGCTGAGCTCTATAAGAGCCAAAAGAGCAGAGCGAGCCATGAACTGAGGGACGGGATGGGGGGGGGAGCAGCAGAACAAAAAGTGATGGTCGTAGAGATGGATGGCTACACTTCAAAGGGCAGCCGAGGAGGCTAACGCCATGAAGGGAGCGCAGGGAGCTGGGTTGGACGGTACATCAGGGGCATGTGAGTGAACATGACGGTGCAGCCCTCGCCCGTCACTTTATCTACAGCGCCTGTTTGTGCCCGCCAAAAAAAAAAAAAAAGAAGAAGAAAAAGCCCTGAGAGCCACAGATAAAACGTCGGCCTTTTCACAGCCTGCCAAAGCCGCTCAGCCATGAAGGAGCCGTCAAAGTCGTGTCAAAACATCCATCTGATGAGCCGCCGTGTCATGTTTGTTACCAGAAAGGTATCGGAGCCTAGAAATATGCCAACACTTCAGCTGTTTCTTTTTACTGCAGCGTTTAGATTTGTCTCCATGAAATTTGGGCTCTCATCGCTCTGAGTGCAGCAGCACGGCCCTGTAAACAGGTTAAATAATGATGAAGGGCCTCCAGGAATAAAACAGGAGTAAAATGTTCTCTCCTCAGACGGGAGCCAGGTCAGCGGCAGTTCTTGGAGCGGAGATGAAGCATATGCTGCCTCCCGGCAGCAAGTCAGGCTCATCATGAGATCATAACCTCTTTAGCTGAAGCTCTGTCTTTACCAAACAATAGATCTAGCAGAACTAGTTCTACAGGATCCTTCAATTCTTCAGCTTAGCAGAGATCTTCAGCCTTACTTCCCTCAGGTAGACCCTGCTGAGGTCCTCCGCTGCCTCCCGGGCGATCCGTGCCACCATCTGCCCCGCTGTGCCGATCACCATCCTCTAAAAATAGAAAAGGAACAAGGATTAATGACTCAAAATCAAATTAAAACCTGAAATGCATTCAAAAGAGTAGAATCAAGCTGATAAAGGAAACAAAAAAAAATCAATTTATCTGCCCCACTGATAAAGACGTGTAAAAACGCTTTAAAATAAATTAATCTTTTATTAAAGACAACATTTTAAATCTGACATTTAGTCTCATGTTTACAGCACTTCTAAACAGTAATCCATCACTTCCTGTTAAGTTGAAGCAGAAATAAAACAGAATCCTTGCTTTAATCCATCAGGTAATGGCTATCAGGTTTACCCGGACAAGGTGACAAATCTCCAGCATTCACTGTTAAAGACCTGCAGCAAAGGGCAGCATCCTGTCTCCATAGCAACCATTAACACCACTAAAGCATCATCATTATGAAGCCGTTTTTGCTCTCCTCCCAAACATAAACCTGGTAAAGTGCAGCATTAAAACTTCAGGGCGTCTGATTTACATGCAGAGTCAATGGGAGACGCCAGTGAGGATCGCGGAGGTCAGGCATCCAGAGCGGCGGACACTGAAGTCGGAAAATCTGACCTTCTGTGTCCTGATCCTGAGCGTCAACCAATCAGAGAAGCTGAGACAGACTACATGAAAGCTGCAATCATGAGAGCTGTCAGCATGAAACTGAAAATATTTGCGCTGTAACTATTTTACAATTGATTGATCTGTCAATTATTTTTTCAATTAATCGATTAATAATCGGATTGCAAAAGGTTCCTTGAAAAAGATTTTTTATGAAATTAAACCAGGTGAAACTAAAGCTTTACATTTGAGGAGTTCTGGATAGAGCAGATGGACAAATAAAAAGCTTTTTTATCCTAGATGAAAAATGTTTATATATTTTTTTTTACAATTTGGGTATAATTACTGCTCAAGGGTTGGTTGCTGTGTCACCTAAAGGCAAATTTTACAATCTCTAAACTTCAGTTAATGATTAATCGATTACCAAGTTAGTTGACAATTATTTCAATAATAGATTAATTGGATTGTTTCAGCCCTAGAAAATATGTATTAAGAGGTTAAACCGCACTGATTTAAAAAAACAATCTTCCAAAGTGTCTGAGAGGCATTCGGGTTTAACACTGAGAACATGTTTAGTCTGAACGCAGCATAATAGTAACACCATTTTATTCTGGCTGGTGTTCCTTTATATTTAAATGTACATTTTTAAGATGCCTCCGACTCCATTTAAAAGTATTTCAATTTCAAGTTTTCAACAGTTGAAGAAAAAAAAAAATCCAATTGTAGTCGACCATATTGCAATGAAATAAACTTTACTCTCCTTTAAAAATCACAAAACTAACTTTTTCCAACATCAAATTATTTCATGTTTAACTGTTTTTTTTCCACTGTAATGGAATCAAAGATTTCATGAAGCTTTTTCTTTTAAAAATCACCTTCCTCGACCCAACCCCCCCACCCCCACCCACTCACACTTTGGAACTGCTGGTTTAAGGGGAAAAGCTACAGACTTGGTAGAAAAGCATCAGATTCTCCACCCAGATGTAGAAAAGTTTGATCCTCTGGTTATTTGACTTTGGAACATTAAAGAATAAAGTGTTTCTCTGGGTTTGCAGATCGGCTACCGAGAAACTTCTTAGAGAGAACGGGATGGAAAGAGACTTCCAGGAAACCTCCTCCTCAGGGAGAAACATTTAAACAGTATTTAGAGTTAACATTAATAACATCATAATACAAACACATTTGCCTCATCTGCATTAATAATTTAACATAGGGCTTGATTGTTGATTTTTTTTTGCTATTAATTGATTGATAGTCGGACAGTAAAAGGTTCCTTAAAGAGGATTTTTTTTAATTAAATTAAACAATGTGAAACTTAAACGTTTCCACTTGAGGAGTTCTGAATAGAGCATACTGACAGACGAAAACATTTTTCTTTTTTAATTCTTAAAATACAAACTATTTTGTTATAATTAGTGCTCTAAGTGTGTTGCTCCGTCATGTAAAGGCAGTTTTTAGAGTCTCTAAAAACCAGTTAATAATTAATCAATTACTAATTTAGTTGACAATTATCTCAATAATCCATCAATGATTTATTTATTTATTATTTATCACTTTACCAACTTAAATGTTTTCTTTATATTTCCTATGAAGTTCAGTGTTATTCATTTTCTGTACTTTTGCCATTTTTAAGCGACTGAAATGTAGTTTTCTCTGTATTATCTTTTTTTTTTTCCATGTACAGCACTATTTCATCTGAATGAAAGTTTGGGGAAAGCATTCCAAAAATTAAAACAGAGAATAATGTTTGGATTTAAAAAATATACTCATTAATGGAGAGAGTCTTTAGTCTGAGGATCAGTGATCAGTTTGCAGACCTACAATTTGCTTTTTATCAATCAATCCAGGGAAAAAATGTCAATCCTCCTGTAGCAGCCCTGAAAGATGTATCCACATGTTCTTCCTCGTCTGATATGCAGTCCAAAAAGGCTATTTAAATATTTAGGAGTTAAAAACACAAGAAAAGAAATGCACGTGTAAGGAAATGGTAAAAAAAAGATATACTGAAGACCAGGAGAGAGGCTACCACTGGAGAGAACAAGGGATTCATTCATTCAGCTGTGAACCTCAGATTCCTAGAATAGTCCAAACAAAAATGACATTTTCTGTAACTAATCAAACAAAACGATGACAGAAGAAAAACTGTGGTGCTTTTGCTGACATGTTTATCCAGCGCTTTTCGTCGTGGTGGTCAAACGTCTGCGTTTGAATGGATGCTATATGAACACAAACGCTTCAACGTTGGCTCCTGACACATAAACAAAAATGAAGCATAAAATAAATGCTCTAAACAAAACCTCACAAACACGCCTGCTAGCATAGCCAAGGCTAACTGGGTAAGGCAACACTTAAAGGTTCCTCAGAAACAAGCGCTAACATCAGCATAGTTGTGTGACGCTCGTCTGTAAACAGCCTGCAGCTGCGCATCCAGGCCAAAGGCTCCGACGTTTACACCGTCCAGGACGTTTGTCTCCGTCTAGCAGACGGACAGCGGGGGTTAAGCTGCTGGACAGCTGCCACAGCTAATGATAGCATGTCTAAACAGGCTGAACTGCTGGTAAACACAAAGTCCTACCAGCCAGTGGATGTGGAAGGACCAGAGTCTTCCAGTCAAATGTGACGATGAGTGTGAGGAGGACTTACCATGTGAGTTTCCTTCTTGGTGTAGAGTTTCACAGAGATATCCAGCTCCCCGTTTTCTCCATCTTGCCAGAGTTCAATAGACTGAAAGCAAAGACTCTTCATTAGAGAAACTGACATGTAAAAATAAAGCTAGAGAGATTAAAACAGGGATCAGAGGTTCTTATATTATCGCTTTTAGAAGAAAACTCTTAAAGTTGCATCAGGCTGACGCATAAATACATCAGAGGCAACAAATAGAACAAATCAGATTTTGAAACCAAATGCCCAAACATTGGAAACAGCTGTGTGATTTCAGTAGGGGTGTGGGGAAATAATCGATTTGGCAATAATATTGTGATTTACGGCTGCCCAATATAATATCAATCTTTCAGTTCCTAATATCCATTTGAAAAAAAAAAATATTAAAAATGACCTAACACAATGAAGGAAAATGGGCTTCCTCTACACCGTCACTCTGGTAGTTGTGTGTTGCGATACGATATGTGCCACGATATTCCAATATCACTATATACACAGCAAAAAAGGCGGTGCAAAGGAAGCCCATTTTCCCTTATTGTTTTAGGTAAAAATATTTTTTTAATCGCTAGTAAGAACTGAAAGGTCAATATTATATTAGGCAGCTGAAAATCATCATCAGTGATAGTGTCAAGGTGTTAATTTATTATATCTCTTATACTTTATCCGTTGGTTGTGCTTTTCTTTTTACATCTCTTTGCAGTTAATGAAGCAGACAGAAGATGTTTTATAGTTATCTCCTCTTTTTTTCATCTTTTCTCCTTTTTTCTGTTTTTCCTTTCCTGTTCTAACTACATTGCAGTGTCCATATAATCTGTAATACTTCCTGCATAATTATAATAAAGCTATTAATATGCATGAAACAAGCGGATCAGTGGTGATAGCCATACTGCTCCACTTGTGAGAGCAAAATCTTTTGGGTCCTTTTGGCATCAAAACGATTATTCTTATTGCCATATTGCCACATCACTGTTGGGGAAAAAAAAAAAAAGAAATCATGATATATCGCCAAATCGATTTTCCCCACACCCATAGATCCTTAGAGCCTTTTGCTGTGCGGCACAGAACCATTTCTGTAGTTGAAGCAAGTCACAGTAGAAGACATGGACTGACTCAAATGTATAAATTGATGCTTTTTTTATCTATACATTTCATTTTGATAGCTGGGTAAAACACCCCAACATATAGTGATATTGCAATTTCGTGATAATATCGTATGGTGATCCAAGTATCGTGACACGTATCGTATTGCAACACACATACCAAAACTCACCACTAGGTTTCAAACATAGAGAGAAACAAAGCAGAAAACAAGCCAGTCTCACCTGCGTCATGGAGTAGGGCACTTCCTGTGGAAGATACTCCAGCAGCTTTTCTCTGATGATGTTAGTGCAGACCTCCTCTGGACTCTGGTCTGTTAGGACCTCACTGTGGTACTGCCAGGATCCAGGCTTAGCTGCAACCAGAAAGTAGCTCTGCAAGAAGAAACAAAAAACATGTTGTAAGGAAGGTTAACCAGCATCAAGATGAATGTGTCATTGATGGTCTCATAGAGTTGGATGCAGAAGTTTGAAGTTGCTGTAAAGTAGAAGGCAATTATGCTTTAAATTAAAATAATTAAATGATATAAAAGGTTTTCAATCATTAAAAACTAACACCTCTTACATATCCTCCCTTACAGTAAAGCACAGTGGTGGCAGCATTATGATATGGGAATTGGGGCTGCAACAATGGGTTACTTTAGTAATCGATTAATCTATCGACTATTTTTTTAACTAATTGATTAACCTAGAAATATTTTTTTTAAGTGTATTAACATTTCTAGATAAGCAAACATTTGAAAACAATGGGAAGTAGAAAAAAAGAATCTTTACTGCACACTTTATATTTATACTTTATGTGTACAGGTTATCTTTGAAGGGTTTCCTTATAAGCAAATTATGTTTTAGAGCCAGTGTACTATTACTCTAGTTTAGGATTTGGTTAGATTACCAAATTAGTTGATGAATATTTCAAAAGTCGATTAATCCCAATCGATCAGAATAATGGTTTCAGCCTTAGTGGTAAAGCTTCTCTTTAATAGAGACAGGAAAACTGATGAGAGCTGATGAGAAGAGGGACGGTTGGAGAAGAATGCAAAAATAAAACCTGTTAACAGGTTAGAAAGGTTTTGATCCTGGAGCAGAGGTTGATCTTGCAGCTAAACCTATAAAACAACTTAATAACTGATGTTAGCAGGAGAAATATCCCAGAGTTTAGATGTCCATAGCTAGTAGAGACAGACGCCCAAACACTTTCATCTATAACTGCATCACAAAGTGGATCTGTAAAGTACTGACTCATGGTGAACACACTGCAACACTGTCTGAAAAGAAAAAAGTTAATTTTTCCATCCACTGCTTTATTCATTGGTCTAGCACATTAAATACTTAACATTTTTAGGCTGAAGCATGACTGAAATAAAATAGTGTTCAGATGGGGACTGAATTTTTTTTATTGAATGATGTTAAAAACAGGACTTAACTGCTGTGTTTCACAAACTTTTCTGCTTCTGACCCAAAAAATAACAGCAGACGAAGTCCAAAACTCCAACTATCAGCCAAGTAGATGAATATTTCCACCAACCAGCTTAATAGCGGCGTAAACTCTACATAAACAGTACTAACAGCCAAAGATCTACTTTTATAGATTTGCAGCACAGATATGCTTTATCTCTAATAAATGTTATTTTGAAGAAGATCATAGGACCCCATTTATTGGAATCCACCTCTTTAGACATTTTACATACATGGATCATCAGCTAGTGCAGCTAAATAACTTTTTACATCTGCTGTAGCTCCTTTCCTGCGGTGGCCACAGACTGTTTACCTTCAGCGTCTCCACATCCTCTCGGTCCACAGACGACAGCATGAAGACGTCCTTAAAGTGAGGCCAGCCCTGCTGACTTCTCAGCTCCTTCAGTTTCTCTTTGCTCAGCACAGAGTTCAGCTCTGCGTCGTCCTCAGGTGCTGCGGCGTCCTCATCGGCGGGGATCTCAGAAGCCCTCTCAGGTGTCTTTTGAGCCCACGGTGGCTTGATCACCGGCCTGACCCGCATTCTGCGTCCGTTCACCACTCCGCACGTCAGCTGAGCTGTGATGTCCAGCAGCCTGTCCTTAGCCTTCACCAGATCCACCTTGAAACCAGACAGACATCAGCAGGCTCTTTTACTTTGATAGTTTTGGGTTACGATCAAGAAAAAGTTGGCTCTTTAATACGATGTGAATTAAAAATGGATGAGAGGGGAACCACAGCAGAGCTGCAGGAGCCAGAAGGCTTGAAGCCAAGAGCCACAAACTGGAAATGAGAAGTTAGAATGAACACTATGGCAGACTGACAGAAATATAACAGACTCACTTTCCTCTATCACTGCTGACATAGAGTAATGAATGCAGGCAGTGACTCTTTAAAGGGCTGATAAATAAGATATTTTCATAGATTATTTAAAGGACTAGTCTCCCTCAATAAAGTAACTTCTCTGATAAACCGTATTAATAGATGTCTTATAGTCCTGTCCTCATGTCCTGTGCATTATTTTGACATCTAACTGGTGTCTAAAACTTATCCGTTTGGCGCCCTCTGGGGGTTAAAAACGGATCACTGCATCATATCTATCTTTTTAGCATAGTCAGGGAAGTGACCTCAGCAGCTCTACTCTGGACAGCTGCTCTCTCCTCCAAAACAATAATTGAACTTTATTGATC
>NW_015150744.1:956663-971615 GCF_000732505.1 Cyprinodon variegatus
AACACACGCGAATCGAACCGAGACAGTTGAACCAAACGGTTCGGACGGTTTTCATAAACCGTTCCATCCCTAATGCAAGTACAAGTAAGCTATTTTTCATTCAAACTTTTCAGTAAAGTCCTGCAGCAATGCACCCTGAACTTTCAATCTTATGAACAAACTGTAACCCTGGAGTGAAACATCAAAGTGTTTATAGGTAGTGCAAAGGAAAATAGAAATATATACGTAAACGGAATATTTGTTAAAAGCAATTGCAACTCTGATGTTTTACTAAATTGATTCAGCCCTGATTAAAACTGGATAAAAATTGGCGTTCCTTGTCTTTCCAGTCTAAAATAATGATTTAGCATTCATTTCTTTATCATTGAGTCACAAGACATGTGTGAGGAAGGATCGGCCACACAGAATCTCTGTCTGCAAACCGGTACGACTCAAAGCTGCTGCCACAGAACCTTCCTCTCTTCCCCCTCATATCCTCTGTCTCTGGTAAAGACAGTCCTTCGCCTCATCCAACTCCTCCATCTCTACACTAACATCAGTAGAATTGCTCCGCTCGCCATGTTTGTGTTGATGTAATCACCAGTGTGCCACATCTGAAACATTTCATTTGCCTGCTTACTTGATAAAATGCCAGCCTGTTTTCCACTGATGCCATTATTGTTGAGGTCAACAACATATAGCAGGAATCATTAGAAATCATGTCGCTAAGAAACGCATCACTACCCAAGTTTTGCATAAAAAAGCAAACTTGTGCCTCCCCCCTAATGGAACGGATCTATGCACACTGGAGCTCTACCGTTAAATTAGCAGGTATGATATTAGGTTTGGACCCTGTAAATTTTGGGGTCAGTTTTAACCCATATATCAGTTCTGGTCTCATTCACACATGACCTTGACCCAGTAAATTACTGGATAAGATAAGGAAAAACATGAAAATCCTCATTTAACAATGATTTACTCTAAACTGCATTGATAAATTCTGTTAATTTTATTATCAAAAATATTTTTAAGTATAAATATGTATGAGTTCTACAGACTTTGAGGTGTTTTAATGAGCTTGGGAAGTTTCTTCTGCACAAAAACAGAACTTTCAATGATCGTAAACATTTGTTTCATCTGAAAAGACAAATTTCTTTTAGGGTTTTGCATTTAACTAATACAAGTTGTATAATAACAAATTAATTCTTATCTATAGCTCTTTATTGGACGAGTCCTAGTTCTGCCATAAAATCCCCACATTTGTATTTCATTAATTGTTAACTTCCGATTTAATCCTTCTTAAAATATGTTGTCTTTTTTAATTTTCCTCCATGGAGGCAGGTAAAAGTGTAATTAAAGAATATTCTGTGGAATATTCTTTATAATTGTCATGTTTGGTTTTGTTGCTATTGTAATAAATACAGAATTGTATCAAAGAATATATGTTTATATGCTGAACAACTATAAAGATGAAACATTAATACAAAAAAGTTTATATAATAAAAAAAAAATCTGCAATTTGTTTGTTATTAATATTAAGTCAATTATGACCATTTATGCAAATAATCATTAGTTACTGTTATAATTGAATGACTGCTGCTGCCAAAGAACATTTAGTGATATAAGTTCCAGGCATTTATTAAATGAAGTAATTAAGTTGAGTGCACATCAAATGAAAAAAAAAAACAGTATCGTCAGCATGCAGCATGGTGGTGGTAGTGTCATGATGAGGGTATGCTTTTCTTTTACAACTGAAGGAGTGAAAGTATTAAGAAAATGGGTAGGAGTACCTTGTTGAGGACTAGGATCGCTGGGATATGCGGATGCTGCGCCAGACATTTCAGCACCTCAAACTCCAGCCTGGAGCACATCCATCTGTCTGAGACGTCCACCATGACAACCACTGGAAATAAACACAGATGCTCAAACTTTTAAACCACCACTCACTACAAACAGAGAGGTGAAGCTCAGGTCTGGTCTCATACTCAGGTCAGCTTCTTTGACGGTGGTCCAGGGGTCCACAAGCAGGGATTTCTCCAGCTGATGCCTGTGGAATCAGAAGGTCCAGTCATGAATTAAGACACCAAAGAAACATTAAATAGCAGAAACTCAGTGAACAAAGAAACACCTTTTGGCTTTTGATGGTGTGGTGAGACCAGGGGTGTCCAGCAAGATCTGTGGAATAAACCCCAACAAATTAACGCAGGCCTTTGAAATCTTCGGCTAAAATCTTTGATGAAGCTCTTACAATCTGTGTGTCGGTCTCCGTTAGGACACCAAGTGCGCGTGAACGAGTCGTGTGAACTTTCTTGGACACAGCAAACACCTTTAAGCAACGAGGAGAGACTTGTTAGCACCACCTCCCACGCAGATGAAAGGATTGCAGGTTTAAAAGACGGATGAAGACCTTTCTGCCAAGAAGCTGATTGGACAGCGTGGACTTCCCGGCATTTGGAGCTCCGATTATAGCCACTCTCAACACCTTTGAGTCAGGAGGCTGATCTGGATGTCTCAGCAACAAGGATACCTGTTCACCTTTAAAGATGCAATGCACAGGAAGATAATTAGAGAGAAAATGAACAGCGTGTTAGATCGGTGACAGGATGACATCAGCACTTTTTAAAAGAAAATAAAGCCGGGCCTGCACAATCAGATCCGTAAATCTCTGAGGCAGCAGTCTGCTTACTGCTGTCTGGAGGTACTGAGGCTGGATGGTGATGAATGCTGCCGTCAGTCTCTGCTGCTTTGCCTTTCATCAGTCCGCTGAGAAATGCTTCAGATGTAATAAAACAAGCGGGGGTGAAGATGAATCCGGGCCTCCCGCCTCGGCTGCAGGCGGCGCTTCCTGTTAAGACATCAAAATCTCTGTGACTTTGGTGTCGGCACTACAGCGAGATGACCGATTACGCTTCCTGGATACTAATTGATTTGACACATTATAAGGATCTATTCACAGGTTCCTTGTTAAAAACGCCTTTGCTAAAATTAATCAAAAAAACTGCTTATTCTCATGAAGTAGGTGCTGAAAAATGCATGAAGTCATCAATGTTTCTTAGGGTTCTTTTTCATAAAAATCTTCCTCTTGTAGCGGTTCCTTCTTTGCTACAGCAGATCATCATCTTCCATTTCATCCAATCACCTCCGTCACCCCAAACCGCGACATATCCTTAGTTACAAGCCTCCTCAGCTGGATCATCCCTCTTTATTCCAGAGTAGGATTGCAACTAATGACTATTTTGCTAATCGATTCTCTTTTTGATTCATTGATAAATAATTGGAAGGAAAAAGGTTCCTTAAAGAAGACTTTAAACAGAATTTAATCTATGTGAAGCTAAAACTGTGCCCTTTGACGACTTATGGATTGAGCATGTAAACGGAAAGGTTTTTCTTCTTAAATGCACAATATTTATACGTTTTTTTTTTTTTTACATTTTTGGTAAAATAATTGCTTTGTGTGGCTCTCTTTCAGCTAAAGGCATGTTTTAGAGTCTCTATACCCAAGTTAACGATTAATGATTACTAAATTAGTTATAAGTATGCAAATAATTGATTAATCTCTGTTAATGCGATTATTTGTTTCAGCCCCATTCCAGAGTGTACCTCCAATTCCCACATCCTCATTTACTCTTCCTTTAATTTACTATTACAGCCATACTATTGGTTAGTACGTTTGGTGTAATACCTGAAAGTCACAGTGGGGTGTGTCATATGTTTAAAAGAAGTCACAGGTAACTTCTCAGCAGGTGTGCTGATTGCGGTGGAAATATACAGTTTTTGACCGTCGTTGTGGATGTTCTGTTTTAAACGTGTGTTGCAACCAGAAAGTGAATGCTTTGGGTGTAGATGGACTGAATGTAAAACAGAAAACGCATCTTGTTTGAGAGCAAAAAGGATCAATAAATGCTCAGAAATAATTTTCAAGCTTCATTCATTGGATCCAAGAAGGCAACGTGGCAACTAATTGCATGTCAGCGGCCCCTGAGTGGCTAAGGTTGTTTTTTTGTTTTCTTTGGAAATACAAGTCACTCCAATCGCAACATCATCTGCAAACATCATAATCTTTGGAGACTCGAGGCAATATCTGTACACCTGTCCATCAACACTGCAGCTAGGAACCCTTTTATGACACCAAAGTCCAGGGGACACGTCTTACTTTGGTGGGACATGCTGACAAACATTCATTTGTTTTTGTTTTTCCTCTTTCACCTTTTTAAAATGGGTCCAAGCTGCACAGACAATGTAATGCAGCTAAAATAGCTGCTCCTTGAACTCCAGCATAGCCCTGGGTTTAAATTATATAGTCACCCTATATGCCCCGACCAAAAAGACCCAAATCCAGTAGATTAGGATAAAATACATATTTACACTACAAGCATCCATCCCGATAGTATTGTTTAAGTACTTTTTGAGCCTAAATAGAACCGCAGCACCAGACACCACGAGCTGACATAAACAGATGTGGCGCCATCTATTGGCAGTCCTGCTGAACTACAAAAAACTGGTGGCCACTGAAGCAGCTACTAAATAAGTCCCGACTTTGCCTTGTTGACAACCCACAGCTAAGAGGAAAAGAATTAAATGAATTGCTACCAACAGTAGCATTATTAGTAAAGACATCCATGTTTCAATCAACTTTAGTTTCAGCATACTCCAACAGTCATCCTGCTTTCCCAGCACAGCTCCAGTTTTATTCCTCTTGGAATCAAGTGTATAGGACTTCCAGACCCGCTTGCCTCCATTGCTTCGGCTTGTTGACCAACTGTACGCATGAGCAGTGATGTAATCATAGATTGCTGTTATGTAAATATACACAGAACAACTATATTTACAAACAAATTAACCACAAACAAAACATTAAAGACAACATAGATATTACATCAGCAGGTTGACATTAAACAATGCATGCAACCACAGTCAGTTACTGTCGAAGAATTATGTGACTAAGTCTCTGCTTTGGTTCAACCCAAAGTTTTTTTCCACAAGAAACGTACATTAAATGAAAGCAGCAGGTTAATTTCCTCATTTTTATTTAATGAGGGGCCCATTTGCCTTCCTACTGTAAGTGAGCAACACCAGAGTTTTACTTGGAAGCAAAACAAATGCAGCATTTGTAAAGGCTGTTCAGATGAACTTTTGATCTGCCCAAAACAATTAAGACATCATGAAAACACAATCTCTGCTCTATTTAAAGCAGACAGATCACCTCCAAGTCTGTCACTTCTACCAAACACCTTACCCCTGTCTCACTTTCTTTATGAATGTCCTGCACCATTCTCACATACATCTCCACCACCTGACTGTGTCCTTTAGAATCACATATCTTCTCCTGTCACAATTTGTTGGCAATTTTTGGACCCAAATGTCCAAAACAAACAGATTCTGAATAAATTATTTAGAAAATTAAATATCAGGTTTTCTCCAACTAGTTCATTTTTTTTAACTGACATCCAAACAAGAGAAAAAACTAGTTTATTTCTTCCAAACACGATGCAAAACTTTGTGTGCTCTATGTTAAACCTCCCTCCCCAAATTAAAATGTTTTAAACTATTCTGGCCAAATCCAGTGAGCAAAAAGAATCATGACAGTTTGTTTAATATATGCTTAAGAGGCCCATCAAAAAGGCATGGGTCTGTCTGGATTTTTACATAATTAAAGACAAAATAGATTTTCCATTTTTTTAGCATGAGATGTAGAAGACGAAACCTTCACCTAAGCACAAATGGAGGAGGCTTTAAGGTCAGAAATTTTAGAAAAGTTGACATTTAAAGATCTTTTTTTAATCATCTTAAAACAATTTCCCTTAAACATATATTTTTTATTATGTTTAATTATAGTTTTATATTATGTTTGCATTGGTTTGTAACATAACCTTGACCTCTATTACACAATTTTTTCAACTTTTAAGCAGCACTTAACTTCCTACTTTGGTGTTGTTGACGTTTCATTTTCTTTTCAAATTTTAAAATGTGCAATAATTGCATTATTTTTGCTGTAATTAAAAAATTGATTTCATTTCAAGAGTTAAAATTTTCCTTTTTTTAAATCCAAATCTATCGTTAATAAACTTAATTACACTACAAAAAATATACAGTATCTTCTCAGACATGAGAAATCCAATCTTTTTGCTTTGTATAAACATCTTTCTTCACTTAATTTCAGCTATCAGACTGAACCCAACACGCTTTAAACTATTTCATACTGGTGAGTAAATACCACTGAATAATTACATATTTACAAGAGATGCACAATATCTTCGGCTGATAAAACTAAACATTGCAAAGAGTTTGTTCCACCAATAAAACACTGATATAAAAGAGGATTCTGCCTGCAGCACCACTTGGATATGTGCACCCAACTAATATATGCAACAGGACACATATGCTGAAGTAAAAATGTGGAGGATGGGAATGTTTTTGAGATTTTAGAAACAGATGATCAAGCTGGTTGCAATGTCTGCAAAGGCCTGGAGGGAGAAAACTAATTATTATCTCTGTAAGTAGGACTAGGAAAAGACATGTCAGTGTTGGTTATTAGCCAGTTGACTTATCAAATATGTGCATCCTTAATTCACCATGAAATAGAAAGAATATCAATGTCTAAGGAGCAAACTCTTTCTATTTAAATGGATCAAACCTTAACTTCTTTATAAAACATAACTTTTAATAGAATCCCCTGAAAAATACCCTAAAATCTCAAAGTGGATGGATCTAATTATTATGCATTATTCTTATTACTATCATTATGCAAACATACATTCCTTCTCAAACTGTAGATCTTAGTTAAATATGTGTAAAACTGTGACAATATACTAGTAAAATGACATTTAATACGACAAAACCGACTCAATACATAAATCACATGGAATAAATGACAATGAATGAATAAAATTTCATTCTACACAGAAATCTTTACAGCAGGGTCAAAATAAAAATAAACTACAACAAAAAGGCCTGATTTAGTTTAACTGAAGCATAGCTGGTGATTAAGAACAGTGTTACATTGTCTTTAAAGCGTCAAATAATTACTTTTAATGGCTAGGATAAAACAATCTGTCCATTAGTTCGCAATTGACGTGAAAGCCTCCATTAGCTACATCTTGTATTATCACAAATGACCCGCTGCTTTTATAAGGTTCATATATGTGTCCCTCCTTTAATGGCCTCAGATAAATGAGCAGAATAAAGCTTTAGTTAGCTCTGACCTGTAGCTAGAAGATGTGACGCATTTTCCAGCCGAGCAGACCCAACCAGCCGCCTGGAGAGGACGGCTCCGCCTCGGAGCAAACGACCGCATACCCTGAGAGCCATAAAGCTCCTAAACTCAAAACTGTTACACGTCAGATAATTAAACTCTAAATATAGCGACAAATGTGTGGCCCTTGTTTACATTCACATTGCCTAAACAGGGACGCCATGTTCACTTGACCAACGACCAACTGTTTCCGCTTTGAAGAGCGTCCCTACTGATTTCTGTTGAAAGCTACACCGCCCCCTAACGCATACCATGGGAACTGCAGTTCTCTACTGAATGCCTTGGCTGTTAGATGCTGGTGAAGATTGTCAGTCATCCAAGTCATAGCCATTCCGGAAAAGTTAAAAAAACAACAAAAAACAATCCACTGGACTTTGCTGTTAGATATTTGTTTTACTCAGAGGCGTAGCCAGAAAATTTTTATAAGGGTGGCCAGGCATTATCCAATGTAAACTGAGGGGTGGCCGAAAGTGGATAGGCACCAGAACCTCACAGTCACTCTATACTGTTCCAACAGAAAAATTAACAAGAAAAGCACCTATATTTTCTAAATAAAGAAAAACTATATTTTCCCACAACCTTTGCTAACAAATAGATTAATATATTCAAACATCCGATAAAAGGTATAGGGGATCAAATTCTTTCAGGTTTTGAGCTCTGAGAGAACATCTTTTCCATTTTCATTACTTACCTACTTTTATCAGTCATCATTCTACATAAAATTGATATTTACAAGCACTAATATCAACATAAATTAATAATAAGTTTGGATGAATAAAGTTATTTATCTATGATTTCACTGAAGAGTCATAGATGATTTGCAGAGACGCATCATTTTCTCTTTACCCCATAAAACACAAAATCTAGTTCTGAAAAGAGCATGAATTCTGTACTTATCATCTTTAATGAAAGTATATATTAGTTCTCATAATTAACCACAGTGTTTTTGTTGTCAAGTAATTGTAATATATAAAAATTAAAAATGTTTTGAATAGTCCACTTAAGAGTATTACTGCTGCCACCATCTATATTAGAGGGAAATAAAGGGTAGGGGTGACCAATGATTGGCTAAGGGTGGCCATGGCCAGCCCTGGCCCCCCATCTAGCTCCGCCCCTGGTTACACTTGATAACCCCGGATGAAAGGCAGACACATTTTACAGTGAATCGAAAGAAAGCAAGATTGTTGGATTTCTAGCCAGGTTAATTCAACCACTGATATATTATATCTAAAACTATAATCAGGCTCAGACTGGGAACGATTTTCAGCCCTTGCATTTTTTCATCTACACCGGCCCATTAATGGAAAGCATTTTAATTTTATCATAATTTAGTTTGTTGCAAGGATTTTACAGTTTGAAGAAATAGAAAAATGACACCATATACCAACCGTCACACGGATATGCATGAGAAGGAAGGGCTATATATACTGCATGCATCATTTAGGTACCGGTAGTTAATATTGTATTATTTCTTGAGCTTCTTGAGTTATTTACTGTCACAGGTAGAAGCTTCGGTTGGAGAGTAAGTGTTGGGGCCGGTATGATTTAAAGAGGGGCGGCCCTCGCATACTGAAATTAGGACGGGCCCACCAGGCAAATGTCCGGTATCACAGATTACCAGTCTGAGCATGACTATAATCTACCATTCTCAATACAAGAAATTGTGAGAAAAATGATAGAGTTTTGGTTAACATTAAAAAAATTAAGAGTTTACTGGTTAATTCATGCTGTACAAAGACACCTATTTTTGCAAACATATCCAGAAACACATTGCCTTTTCTCAACAGTCGCTGCAATTTATCCACTTCTGCTTCTATTATCTGATTAAGACAGAGAAGTATTTGAGTCTGGAAGACTTCCCTGCTGTATTGGCTCTCTGTAGATGCCTACTATCTGTGATCCAAGATTGTTTATCTTTTTGTTTTCTTAAATTCCTCATGAGGATCAAAGAATGATATATTCTATGTTGTCACATTCTTGCTCCCCTTTAACCCCTGCCGTACGTCCAGAGCAACCTTTCCTTAACCTGTATTGACGTATGGCTTATCCAGGCATATATTTACCTATGGAGCGCTTAGTCAGTCTTTACCTGGGGTAAGCAACTTTTTCAATAAGCTGATAACACATTCAGCTTCAAATTACGAAGAAGCAAGAAAAAAAAGGAATGTTGATCAAGAATGAAAGTCAGACAAACACAGTGATACAACCTGCAAAAGCTTTCATACCTGTTGAGCTGTTGTATTTTTGTGGGTCTTAATCTGAAAGATAAACACAAGTTGGTGCCAAAAATATCAGTCTGACGTTATTGTTTGTTTATTTGTTTCAAATCAGCCACACAAAAAGAATGTCCATATTCACATTTATAATTCAAGGAACACAAAGAAAACTACTATTTATCTATGAAGGTTACAGTGACAGTGTTTTTTTAAGTAATTCACTTTTAATTTTTCAATTTTAGGAAAAAAAAAGGGGGTTTCTGTGGAAAATGTATTTTAGACTGAGATATTTTGTTTTACTTGCTGAGATGTACTTGTGAACGAAAAAAAAACATAAAGGGAAAAAATGATCAAACTCATTGCATCAGATTGTATCTATGGTAACACAACAATCAATTAATTATCTGCACTTTGTTTGTACTTTACATCAAAGTAAGTTTGATGATTCATTTTTGATCTTTGGTTCGAATAACTTAAGATATTTCAGTGGAACCAACCAGATCAGTTGTATTCTCATTTTCAAATAATCCTTCAACTTTATGATGTTGGCTGATTACTAATGTTTTCCAGGAAACCTCTGAGGCGTTCAAAGAACATGTGAATTTATGCAGAGGATAAGTTACACAAAGGAGGACCCCTTTTCAACTCAATGCAACTCAACTCATTTTATTTATTAATAGCACATATCTCAAAGCGCAATACAGAGGCAATTTAATCAAATCATACAGTCAGATTGGTTGTAATGACTTACAAGACACGCCCCTCTTAAAGAGTTTGAAGTGATGATATTCGCTGGTATTATGTTGTTGACACTTCAGCAATCCCTCATACCGAGCATGCATGCAGTGACAGTGTAGAGGAAAAACTCCCTCTACACTGTCCAACAGAACCAGGCAGAGTGTGAACGGGCTTCTGGGGGTTCAAGAGGAGAGAAGCAGATATACAAAAGGTAACTCTAAACTAGCTCCACGGGTGACTCTGTCTAAGAAAGAAACAATTAAGCAGACAATCTCGGAGCCAGTATACATGTCAAAGGACAAAAGGAACACTTAATATTAAGTCCCATTTTGTAAATGGCACGCAAAACTGAACCGGACCGTGCCAGAGACAACTAAACCGGTACTAGTTCAACAGTAGGGCTCAGCACAGTTCAGTTCTGGCTCAGTTCTCAGATAAGAAAGAGTGCATGAGAAGACCGAGCCATCTCCTTACAGTCAGCCTCCGTAATCATGAAATTTCAGACATGAATGAAAATACTAGCTTCCCTAACGTGCCATACAATTTCCATTGATAATTCTGCATAGCAGTGTGATGAAACTCAACATCCGTTGTTTTTCCTGCGTGTGTGGGGCGGTAATCAATCAAGTCTGCAATCGTTTGTCTCCACTTCCCAAAAGCACTCAAGTAAATTCCCCAAAGGCTGCCCTCTTTGCCTGACTCTCCACAAACAATGAAATATGACAATTATAAACAAACTTCCTGAATGTTACGAGCACAGCCATGTTGATTTGCTTGTTTCCCTCTAGAACAGAGTAGTACCATAGATCGTCACTTGGAGGTGAGGAACCGTGCTAGCGCTGTGTGTAAACGGTCATATGGAATCGAGCTCGCCAAGGTTAAATGATCCAAACTCTGCACGGATCAGTTTACAGAGGGTAGTGTAAATGGGGCTTTAGTCACAGTAAAGCTGAGCCCATAGCCATGTAGAGAAGAGAATCAGGACTAAACACTGAAAAACAGGCCAAAATCTAACATATATAAATTAAGGAGTTGATGGAGTCGCAGCTAAACAGGAACAAACTGGATAAGACAACTATGATGAGAGTCAGCAGAGAGAATATAAAGTTAGATATTTTGCCAAATGGTAGAACAGATATTGAAAAAAACAGAATGATGAAAGGTGGTCCCTATGCCCTCCGGCAGCCTAAACCTATAGCAGCATAACTATAGAAGTTGCTCAGGATAAACTAATCATTTTGGATGAGGTATGAGAAAGAAAGAACCATTTACTAATCAGATTAAATCTAACTGCAAGTGGTTCAACAGGATTTCCTTTAGGGGTATCTGGGTCTGAAGACATCTGCACTCCATGTTTCTCAGATTTCTACACCTTTGTCAGCAAGATACCACTTTCCTTTCACTTCACAATAATGCAGCCTCTCTCTGTGTTGTTCTAAAGTAAGCGTTGCAGTTTTACAACACTGTTGAACCTGCAGGAAGAAGAAAATCATATACATGCGTAATTTTGCAGCAAATCCTCTGTTACTCCCAGTGGGACCCTGGAGGTCCCCAGCAGAATCACTGTCAACAGTAGGAGAGACATTCAGAGGCGAAAAAACAAAAAACAACCTCCAACAGCAATTCTATAAGAGCTCATCACAATGCAGAAAAACATCTGCTGATATGAGCAACTTGCAGTTTAAATGGATGACGGTGCTCAGGGGATTTTTAGGCCTGAAGATGATGTTCTGTTGATTATTTTGGTTAGGGCTGCTGAGTCCTGTAACCACAAATCAGACTCCACTGCACAGACTTTTTCCTTCCCTCTGGTCCCCTGGAGCACACAGAACAGAGCTTATCCCCCGAGGGTGCTCCAAGCACATTTGTGACAATGTTGTTGAGGTTATATTGAGCGTTCTGCCATGCCTGCTGTCATACCCACTCCCTGCAACTCTTCAGAACCGATCCACAATGACAAGCAGACATAATGACTTTATAACCATAAGGTCCGTAAGGTTAATCAACAGACCGAAGAGACACTGTTTGCACATTGATTGATTACTGTTACATGTTGTTCCAGACGTGCATGGCGAAAAGCAGGCAGAGCAGATGTCTCTCTGTAGTCCATCAAACCCGGCGGCTGTTTGTTAGTCCTTGAGGACTTGCTCGGGTTGGAACAAACACCTCCGCTGGGGGAAAAAATGATGAAGGATATCAGGTAGCTCACAATCTGTCATCATCTAGCTCTAAAAGCTGGGAAGGAACGGAGGGCGGTGGGGGGTGGCAGCAAAAATGGAGCTTTTAGCAGACACTTACAGCCGAATTCCATTTGAACCAGAAACCGAAAAGGATATTTGAGGATCAGTAATGTTTAAACTTCCCCTACATCTGCCTCTCTCCCACTCTCTGCCTCTCAGATTCATTTAAGGCCCTTTTTTTTCCACTCCTCCCTCTGGGCTTTCCTCCTATGGCCACTTCATGTGGTAGTGTATCCGAGTTCTTTCTGTAACACCATTAACTTTGGCCTTCCGAATAAAAAACCCCCACTACACCTCGACCCAAAAAAAAAAAAAAAACATGCTCTGCCTGCGTATCATTTAATCATAAGCACTTTGCTGTTCTGAAGTGCACTTGCCAATGAGATCCAGCATGTTGTGAGGAGAAAAAATCCTCCTTGTTGCTGCAATCCAATGTGCTGTTAGCAGGTCAGATCTCCCTGAATATGGAGGATGTTTCTGCAGCTGAACCAGGTGGTGTCATGACGCCCCCCAGACCTGCATCTCCTGTTGATTTAGTCGGATTAAACATGCAATGAGTGTCAGGTTCATGCACTAATAATAAGACCTCACCGCTCTCTGAGAATAACAAAGTATAAGCACAAGCCATGGGGCATGTCAACAGGGGAGGAGTGTGTTTGAGGGTGAGGGGAGGGCAGGAGGAAAACAATCTGTCAGAGCATCCATCTCTCCATCACTGCTGATTGCTGTGAGAAGCGTGATGTGGCACAGGCGGCTGACTTTCTATAAAAAAGCTACTCCTTAACTTAATCATGCTGAGACCTCCAGCAAAGATAGGCTATTTGTAAGGAATCCCACTGATTAATGAATATATGGATGCATTTCCATATGTAAAGACTGAGAAAAGTCCCCCAGGGTCCCTCCATCCAGCAATCACAGTTCCATACGTCCCTGCTCAGGCTTCCTTTTTTTTTTTTAGAGGTGATTTGGCTCCAAACTACCCATATAGGTCACACTGATGCTCTGATTGTACAATCTCTTTCTCAGTGGGGGAGATAAAGGGGGGAAAAAAGAAAAACTTTTATTCATTCTAGGCTTGCAATCGATGGGACTTGTCTGTGAAGTGGATCAATAACGCCTCTCTTTGAAATCATCAGTCACGTCACTGTTGAATTTAAAAAGCGTAATTAGGAACAGCGTTCTTAAACATCCTGTATTGACGTCTTCTTCGGTATGGAGAAAGACACCATTCTGCATCATTAACTTTGTATTATTGCCTGATGGGACCCGCTGCTGCTACTTCCCCACCTGCTGAACTGGGAGCGCCGCATGTGATTGGGCTTTCAGACCAAATTCTTCCCTCTTTCTGCTGCTGATGGGGGGAAGTGAAGCTTGCAGGCTTAAATTGGCTGAAGTATTGTAATAAGCCGGGGTCTGTTCTGCAAGCCGGGGCCTTGCCGTTATCTTTTCACAATGTGCCACATCAGGCATGTTTGTGGCTTCAAACGTGTGTAATTTTCTCTGGGACAATCATATGTGATTACTTCTGAGGTGACTCCATCTTGATATGACATTACACGGCCACCGGCACACGTTTTCAAGCGTCCTCCCTAACTCGGCCCAATCTCCAGTGTTGTCCGTCTGCCTCTGTCTGGTAATAAAAGGGTATCAATACTGTGGAGAGGGCAGGTGGGCGATTGTAATGGAGTAATTTATTTTAGTTGTCACAGAAATATAAGTCTTTGATTAGGGGTCCATACGCACCAGGCTGCACAAATAGAACATTTCATCAAATCACAAAGCATGTGACACTATTGACCAGGAGTGCTCTCTCTTGGCTTTATCTTAGCCGGCACGATTTATTATATAGTTCAGAATGTGAGCAACACAATGACGAAGAACACTAAGGTGATCCAGATAAGAGTTAGCTGTGTAAACAAAGAGGTTTTCATTACATAAAAAGTAACAATAAAGAAAAAGATCTGGGTATTAATTTATTGATTTATTTTTCTTTTTTTAATACATTGCATACAAAACAAGGCAACATTTGCATACAGAGCCCAAAGCAAAAATTGATTTGGGGGCCAATTTATTAGCTATGCTTTATAATTACAGTGTGAAAACTCACATTTTGTGCACTACATTAATTTATTTATTTAAACAATGAATGTGCCAATGTTACTCAGTCACTTTGTTGTTAAATGGCACTTTTTTAAAAAATGTTTTGGAAGATGACAGGTAGTAAATAAATTATAGAGACAATGTGCAACTTTAATATGCAACTTAAAGTCTGTCAACTTTGTTCTTTGTTTACTAAATGTCTCTGGACACATTAGGTTGTAAACCAATAAATGGGTTTGATTCTTTTCACATGCTGAATAAAAACACATTTAAAACTCAAAATAGTTTATTTTTAATCTGCTGTAAGATATAAGCCAATTTAAACCAGTCTCAGTCTTTAAAAAACTGACTGCAGAGAAAGTTTTTTTTTATTTCGGGGATATGAGCTCTCTAAGCAGTGGCTTATATGGGTGCAGAATAAGGAAAG
>NW_015150745.1:0-6114 GCF_000732505.1 Cyprinodon variegatus
TAATCTTTCTCAAAGTCTGGGAGTCGTTCAATGAGATTTTTGGCAAACTCTTTGTGGGCTTTCATATGTCTTGCACTGAGGAGAGGCTTCAGTCAGGGCCATAAAGCCCCGACTGGTGGAGGGCTGAAGTGATAGCTGATTTTGTGGGAACTTTCTCCCATCTCCCTACTGCATCTCTGGAGCTCAGTCACAGTGATGTTTGGGTTCTTCTTTACCTCTCTCACCAAGGCTATTCTCCCATGATTGCTCAGTTTGGCTGGATGTCCAGGACTAGGAAGAGTTCTGGTCTTCCCAAACTTCTTCCATTTGAGGATTATGTAGCCGACTGTGTTTTTAGGAACCTTGAGTGCTTCAAAAATTATTTTGTAACCTTGGCCAGATCTGTGCTTTGCCACAATTCTGTCTCTGATCTCCTTGGGCAGTTCCTTTGACCTCATGATTGTCGTTTACTCTGACGTGCACTGTGAGCTGTATGGTCTTATATAGACAGGTGTGTGCCTTTCCTAATCGAGTCCAACTAGTTTAATTAAACACAGCTGGACTCAAATGAAGAAGCAGAACCATTCCAAGGACGATCAGAAGAAATGGACAGCATGTGAGTTAAATATCAGTGTCACAGCAAAGGGTCTGAATACTTATCACCATTTGATATTTCAATTGTACTTTTTTAATAAAGTTGAAAAAAAAATTCTGGGGAGAGTTCTATTAATTTCATTTGAGTTTATTTATATATCGCCAATTCAGAACACTTGTCATTTCAAGGCACTTACCATAGACAATTCAACCAGATAATACCGTCAAATTGGTTTGAAGTTTACTCTCTAAGGAAAACCAGTTGATTGCATCGACTCATTAACTCGAAGGAAATCACTCACACTAAGCATGCTTGTAATGACAGTGGAGAGGAAAAACTCCCTTTTAACAGGAAGAAACCTCCAGCAGAACCAGGCTCTGTGTGAGTGGCCATCTGCCGAGGCAGACTGGGGTTCAAGGAGAAAGAGGCGGATAAAGAAAAAGAAAGAGAGTCTAAAAACTAAAGCTGAAGATCATGGGAAATACCTCTGCAGGTTTCAAAGTATTAAGGTTCTTATAAGAAAAAATGAATATTCTAGATATACTAATGGTAGCATCAGTTTTATTCTTAATCATGAAATACATTTTAACAGACTAAACATAGCATATCAGCTAAACTGTATCACAAACACATGAACCATGTCTCTGAAAGCGAGAATGAAAGAAGCTAATGGTTGTCTGCTTTGTGGCTTCTATGAAAAATAACAGCAGCTGATAACGGAGCTTATCCAGCGTGGGCTAACAATTAAACTGTTTATCATCTCTGCTGCAGGGGTAGACTAGTTGCCCGAATTCCCTTCCATAATGGCAAAATAAGCGTCATTTTCATTTTATTACTTTACCTATTCAGCAGAAAGTCTTCAACCTCCACATCTGTGTTGAGACCCAACACCCTCATAAATTGTGTCTACCTGGTAAAAAATGGGGCTAATTAGACTCATTTTACTTTTTATTATTGTTTATTTTTTTTATTTTTGTTCCCCATTTATACACACTGGGGAAAAAAAACTGTACAGACAGTCCTCCATTGCAACAAGAAGGTGGAAGTTAGAATAATCTGTGGTTGTTTTTTTCTTGTTTTAAACTCCAATAACTACTTTTCAGATACAGGTAAATATATATTCAGCTGACAAAGTTTTCTCCCTTTTGGCTATAAAAAATGTCCCTGCAATATGGCGTCTCCGTTGGATGCACTGACCCCTATCTATTTATGAACCACTAACTCTAAACTATAATAATGCTTGCATTTTTGATGTTATCTCTTTAGACCTTTAATTAAGGCGATTTTGTTTAAAGAAAATTCACATACTGTACAATTCTAGCAGTTTTTTTGTGGTATATTTAATGTCTTTATTTTCCTAACTGGTCTTAGTGGTCTTTAGCAGTCATTTTCTAAGTTTCCATAGCTATTAGCTTTAACGTTAGCATGTTAGCTTGTGATATTATGGTACCGGTGTTAAACCAACATATGTGACTCTGACATATTAATAAGCTAGACTGGGAATGATTGGTTATCTAAATTTACATGGCCATTAGCTTTAACATTAAAATAGATATTAGCTTGATTAGATTAGATATTACAGAATCCGTGTTAAACCAACATGTGTGACCCCAGGACATTAAAAACTAAACTAGTAGCGACTGGTTATTTTTTTTTCCCTGACACTTTTCTATATCAAACAGAATCTGAGTAAATTTTCTTTCTGGCCAGGGATTTTTTTTTTTACATTTTGCTTTTTGTTATCTACAGATCTGTTGATGTGGACCAATTTATTTCAAACACTGTGGCAATCAATTACTTTCTTGTGACAATGATATTTGCTTTTTCTTTTCGTGCCTTATTTTTACTTTTTTATTTCAAACAAAGTAAATGTAAACTAATCATTTTCTTTTATTCCCTTTTTTTTTTTTTTAGCTGCAACCATGGTGGTCCTTGCCTTTTTTCTTCCTTCCCTGGCATGAGTGGGTAGACTTCCAATCCAAACAAGTTAATTAGCGGGGAGAGAAGGATGGTGTAAACGAGGCTAATGAAATAAACACTGTCC
Source organism: Cyprinodon variegatus (assembly GCF_000732505.1). Lineage (NCBI taxonomy): Eukaryota > Metazoa > Chordata > Actinopteri > Cyprinodontiformes > Cyprinodontidae > Cyprinodon > Cyprinodon variegatus. The sequence continues at coordinate 2,619 of NW_015150745.1, forward strand.
TAAAATAAGAGATTAGCAATTAGGCTATTGGAGTGTGGAGTCATTTATGTTCCACTGTGCTGTCTTTTAATGCGATCCTGTAATGAAAGCTGCTTCTGTCTGTTTGCCTCTATACACATGTATGAATGTGTCAGGGTGGATGATAACCCATTCTTTACCAGCCTCTGTTTACTCATGGGCAGTATGGTTTCCTTCAGTATAATAGCTACAGGGCTGACACTGTAAAAGAATACTACACTCTCAGTATATTATACAGTATATTGTTTATTTAGAAAAAAAGACAGGAAGAGCTGCATGCAATCTCCCACACTGCATCCTGTTGAGAAATATAGTGGAGTTGAATTAATGAACTTCCTGTATATTTTGCATGTTTACCTTTGCACATCAGGTTTGTCTGAAAATTCTCTATGTAAACAATATATACCGTACACAATGTACTTGCAGGGCCATGTATACAAACACTACTGTTGTCTTTATGTCACTTTCTTTGAGTTAGAATTATGAAAACTGTGAATAATAACATTTTGGGAACAAGACCCTTAACCCCATATTGCTCCCTGGGTGCCGCACAATGGCAGTTCACTGCTCCCGAAAGGGATGGGTAAAATGCAGAGAATCATTTTCATTGCTTTGTACTTGTGAGAATGTAATGACGGTAAAGTTGAATTCTATTCATTACGTTCTCTGAAATCTCCACATTTTTTATTTGGTTTTTCAACATGTTTGATTAGACATCAACTACAGATGTCCTTTATTTACCTCCATTACTTCAAAACTAACTTCCCAATCAACCATAAGAGATTGTGTTTGTTACTTTGTTTCAAACTGGTTTATTGAGTCCTCGTTATTCTATACTGCAACAATTTTATTCAATGAATCTGTATAACTGCAGCAAAGAAGCCCATAGCATGATACGAGCCGTATTTCCGTTCGACTGAAAGTAAATTTTAATGCAAACTTTTAAAAGTTAGAAAAAAAGGAAATAAAAATTTGTGGAATTCAGATTGAGCCTGAAGCTATTTAACCAAGCAGTGCAAAGGTGTCCTACATCCTACTTCATGTGAGCAAGCTGCACTAAACAGGAAGTAGAGACTGCAACCGAGTGCTGACCACAGATCAGTTATGGAGGGAAGTTTTAATTAATGTGTTCCTATCAGGGAAGTTGTTCTTAAATTAATAGCAGTTAGTATGGCGATACTTTCTAAGTGCATAATCAGAACATCAGTAAAGAAGCAGTCAGTAGAAACAAGCGATTGATTGTGGAAAAGTTTGCTTCGTCATTTAAAAAACTGTTTCCATCTCCAATTTAACGCATCGACCCATCAGCCAAAGACACCCTCAAGCAAGGGTTAAAACTTTTTTTGTGAATTTTTTTGAGTTTGTTTGAATTTCCATCAAGCTTTTCTGATGCAATCCTTCAAAATGTGCACCAGAGAAACCGCTAGAAATGCACCTGCTGCCACCTCCATGTTTTTGACAGTTTGAAACCCTCAAACTCCTAAGTACATCCTGCCATTGTGGCAAAATGAATCAGTCTCTCTCCAAAGGGCATTTGACTTGTCCATGTTGGCAGCTGCAATTTTCAGTTCATCTTGAAGGTGTTGATTTAGGAGCAGGCCCTTCTTTCTCTCAGTCAGCACCGTTAATCGATGGCATCGTAAACCTGGCTTCACCTTGGCTGGTGACAGCAGTATACAGTTCATGGCACCCTTGAACCATGGTAGTAGTCAGAAAAATCTCAGAAGTTTACTGTTTGCATGAAGAAATGTGTATTGTCCATAAGTTCTCAATTACAGACAAAGTACATTTCAGACATATGTGGGAGCTTTTTTACAATCAACACGCCACATCAGTGTATTTTTTTGACATCCATGTGTTTTGGGGTTCAAACTGGAAATATTAGACTTAGACTTAGACAGATTTATTTTGTCATTTTGTATACACAACAGCTCTCTAGACCAGGGGTCTTCAACATTTTCCAGGCCAAGGACCCCAAAACTGATGGTGAGATTGAGTGGGGACCCCCTAAATATACAGTATATAGCCTATTGTATGAAAGTGTGTTATATCAAACTGGTCCTGTAATCACTCTATTACAGATGGAGTAATGTAACGATTATTGGGATTATTAAAGTATTTCTGATTCTGATTCCTAGTTGACTTGGTAGGTGTTGTGATTGAAATGGTGCCCAGCTTGAAAGAGCTCCTGTGTCGCTGAATGCGAGCATTGACAACTGAAAGACATCTTCTGCCTCCATTTATCTGTTTACTTCAGTGTGTAGAATTTATGTTAATGTGTATTTAAAGTCATTTCAATTAGTCGAAAAAATTGCAGGGGGGAATATAAAAACAAAAGAAAGCCAATAAACCAAAACTTTCGCGACCCCCATGCAGTACCTTCGTGGACCCCCTAGCGGTCGCGGACCCCCTGTTGAAGACCTCTGCTCTAGACAATTTTATTTTTTAAAGTGCAGCCTTGATAAGATAAGCAGCAGTGATAAAAAAAAAAAAAACATTGTGATATAAAGTCACTATATTTAGTTATGGAATGCGCATTCTTTCATGTTTGCTCGGCAGCAAATGATGTCAGACGGATCTGGACAGGATCTTAGCATATAAATGGGATTTTTACCCTGGTGGAAGAGGATCTGATGCTGGAGCATTAGGGGCCTGTTGCCAGGGCTTCACCCATCAGTTGTTGTTGAGCTGCTACTACTGCCTCCAGCCCTTGAAGCAGTGGTCTGTGGGGATTTCTCTTTAGCTTCACAATTAGCCCCACTCTGCAGCCTCGCATCTCCTCCTCTGTCCGTTATTTTCTGCTGTTGTCTTTTTTTACATCCGTCTGTAGCACTCCACAGCTTTTTAAACATCAAAAATGTCAGTATTTAAAAGATTTTGTAACCATAGCTCCAGCTGGCATTGGCAATCATAGATGCGGGTTCGATGTCTAGTATTTATCACTTTTAAGCTGAATATTTTGTAAAATTGTTGAGAGGAGCTGTTCTTGGCCAGTGCCTTGGAGCGCTGCCATGGTAAATATCCATTAATGCATTCATTTTGTCTTTAATAAATACTGTAGCCATGACATCTACGCTATAGATAATTTCCACTGCATCAGTTTAGCTCAGGCGGGCTTTTTCTGCATACAATTTAGGATGATTGATTGTATTTACAAATATCTAAAATACTTTTTTACTTAAAAGAACCAATTAATTATTCAGTATTCTTATTACCTTTCTTAAAATTTGCAGGGATTTTCGGATATATTTTTTTCATTCTGGTGATCTAAATTAAATTGTCCCTGGACTACCTATAGATAAAAGACAAAACGTTGATTTCATAAAAGCCTTCTCTTTGGTGTGTTCACTTTTTTCTTTGGTTTGTGAAAAATGTTGGTGGAGCATTTAGGGTCATTATGCATGATGCATGAGTTATTTAGCTAGTTTCTTAGAGCAAATCTGAGCAACGGGATATTTGTGACATTGTCTTCTAGCAT
>NW_015150745.1:6471-23728 GCF_000732505.1 Cyprinodon variegatus
TAACCTATCCAACAACTTCAAAATGTTAGAAAGATACCTTTCTATCATCTCCATTATTATATCAATTTGCTTACTTTTATATTTACTCACCACATTGGCCATTTTACCAATTTGTCTATTTATATTAATGTGCATTCAACTGAAAGTTTAATGTGATCGGCTCCTTGCATAAAGCGGCTGTATTTGGCAAAATGACCATAATAATGGTGAAAAAAAGGAGGATAGAACAAGAAGTAGGACCTCTGTCCACACAGCTCTGGGTGGAGAACAGACAAGTGTTGAAAGGGAATTCACTCCCAGGATGCACAGTAAAATTGAGCAGATAAATGTGTCATTTTCTCTCTTTATACTTGGAAAGTAAGAAGTGCTATGTGCCAGAATAAAAGGCAAGCGAGGTGAGGCAATCACACGAGTAAATTTATTATTACCATCTGGAAGCTACATACAGATCAACAAGGGGAATTAGGTTATCCTACTTTATCTTGTTTAAAGCATTGGGCTACTAATGTCTATAATTTTCTGCCACTTTTTCCAATTCTTTTAAAGTGCTTTTTACTGAGATTTACAGTTTCTATTTTTTTCTGTTGCTACTGTATTTTTTCTATACAAGTTTCTTTTTTATCCATGAATATTTTTATATTCTTTATATTCATTATTTTATAATTAAATTATTAGATGTGCACATTTAGTCCATCCGGCATCCTATAGAAATGATAAATATTATTTTATCTCCATATTGATAATTATATAGTTATTATTATAAAAGGTTTTGTGCTCATGTACTCCACTGTTTAGATGGTGGATCAGCCAAACTGTTTCCTCCATTTTTTCTGCTTAAAGACTTTCTTATTTCAACCTAAAAACCTCCTCATTCCTCCTAACATTTCTTCACTTTAGGAACTCTCTTAAAATCGTATATTGCTCTGTGAACAATTTCTACCTTCAATAAAATGTAGAATTTGAAATGTAAAGATTTTTTCCTATAAGGAAGTTAGTATGAGCTACTTTTAGTCTGAGGAATTGTCATGATCTGCCCTGATAGCTGACCTTAATTGTTCATGTCAGTCACCTGCTTAACTCTGCTATGTCTCTAATTATCACTCATCTCATTCACCTGCTTTTTCTGCTTTATATGCATGTCAGCCCAACTATCTGGGCCAGATCATCTTAGTTATCCTTGAATGTATGTTTGTTTGATTTTGTGATTTGAGTTTTGACTCAGATCTGTTAGTTCAAATTTTCGTCCTTGGTGGCCAGTTGGTTAGAGGGGGTGTTAGTGTTGTCTCATCTTTCCTGAACGTCTCCTGGCTCTTGACCACTGGGTGCTCACTGTTCCTGTTTTGGCTCGGCAGGGCGGAAGCTAGTTTAAAGTCCTGTAATCTGGAGTACACTTTATAGTTCTGCATATATCCTGGTACCATGTCTTGTTTCTGTCCCTCTCAACCGCTGGGCCAGCCTGTTTCCATGTCTGCGTGTCAGTCTGAGATTGCTGCTGGAGTCATGGAGCTCTGGACCTGCCTGAGCGCTGTGTGGATTCCTGGAACCCCCAATCTGTCTGTTCCTGTTTGGATTAGAACCCCTGGTTGGGTTACTGACCCCTGGATCTCAGAACTATCCTGTTCTGAACTGTTTCCGTAACCTGGATCGGTCTCCTGCCTGCTCACTGATGTTGCTGCAAAGAGGACACTCTGGGCGGCTCTCTGCCGCAGTTCATTTGGCAATCAGTCGGCTGGATTCTGTCTTCCTCCGAGAGGATGGACTGAACTGTTTAACCAGGTAAGTGACTCACACAGATAATCATCTCCCATCAGATGTTCTTGGTCACTTAGCTATGTTTCTCCCTCCAGAGTGTCAGTGATTGGGTGGTGCCACTTCCCCCCATCCCCGGCAGCCACTGTGGTCCGTAGTTCCACAGCAGCCCGCTTCTGTTCCATTATGTGTTTTATGTTGATAAACGTTTTGAACTTTCCCACTGTCTGTCTCACCTTGAATATTGGGTCCATCTGTCCTGTATTTTGACAGGATTCTTTGTGACGTTACTGATGTTTAAAAAGCTATCATTTTTGGAATGTAGGACATTTGTCTGTCAGTCTGTTTGTTTTTAAATGGCTTGCTAATTCCTCTTTCTGATCAAATATTTGAGAGAAATTATAGTCTGAGAAGAATAGGAGTCATGCATAAAATTTAAAAGTACTGGCCTATCTTTGAAAATGGGATGTTCAGTCACTAGAATCAAAAACTTTCTGCATATGATTATGCATTTGTTAAGGATTTGATTTCATACTTTGTGAAGTCATGGTCAAATATTTCAATAACAAACTTTGAACTCAGGCTCTAAAGTTTGCAAAGTTGGGTTGAAAAATCGAAGCTATTCATTATTTTCGAGTTGCAAAAACCCACCAGGGACTAGATGTGGCAGTGACACTGGGTGAAGGAGCACAGTGGAGACAAGCTTTTTTAAAAATTTAATGTTGACAAAAGATGAAGTAGGGAATGCTCTTTAAAAGATAAAGTAGGCAGCTTTTACAAAAGCTGTTCACATTTAGTCCTAGAAAAACTGTTGAATCAGTCATCATTCGTTGTCCTCCCTAAGCTCCAGTGCAGCATCTGCCCCCCACTCTGGTTTTCTCTATTACGATGTTCTGCTGTCATCCAGTGATCTCTAACCATTAAAATATCAACAGCAGCCTCTTTCCCGTTGTGCTCTCTCTCACCAATCATGATTGCTCGGATCTACCTGTGTCCTACTCCTATCTACCGCTGTTAGCTTCAGAAGGGGGTACGTCAGGCCGCCTCATCCCTGTTCTGGTTCTTTTCTTCCCAGGTTCTTGCCTTGATTTCCTACCGCTCCAGACTGAGCTCCAGATTGCCATCTCTGCCTTCACCTTATCACTGTCTCCCTGACCCAGGAGCATCTCTGAGGATCTGATGGACCCATGGAGGCCTACCTTTGTTTGGCTTTCCAAAGTAAATAAAGCACCATATATTGCGCCTTAAAAGCAAGGTCCGCCATGTTGAGGTGACCCCCCCTGCAAATGGAAGTCTCTCACCTGGCAAAAATCTGCCGAAATGTCAAGCTAACAAAAGCACATGAAACTGGCTTTTTTTCCCCTGCAGGTTTTGGGTTCACTGTGAACACGCCATTCGTTCTTCGTTATTACTTACCCTTGGTGCACATTGTGTGTACCCTTTGTCTTTCATATGCACATACATTTGTTACGCACACATACACATGAGGTGCATGCACAATCACACACTTTGCTCTCAAAGGAAATGTTTTTGGCTAGAACTGTGTCTGCTGTTCATTTTTGCTGGTTCAGTTTTTATGACTAGCTTAGCTGATTGTGTTAAACAAATAGCTGAAAGTAGCTGCAGGTGTTTCCTTAATTTTGTGTTGATAGTCTTGGACGTGAAGACAATAGAAGACATCTCTGCCTCTTCCCCCTCCAATCTCTCCAGCTGATCTACCTGCACCAGCTTTAGTACATTATTCTGGTGGACATCTTTTTATACTCAGTCTAGGGCATAAACCAGGAAGATCGAAACGCAAAAGGTTGCTATAGTCCCCCTACTTCTGTGTCAGGAGACGAGGAGGAGAGATTTAGGTCTAGAAATTCCTGGGAAAGTGTAGCTTGAAGGTTTACATAGACGTTACCCCAGTACTTGGCCACGAAAGTAGCTTAAATACGGAAATGCAATTTGAAAACAGCGACGATACAACTACGCTACTGGGAACTGTAGTTAAGCTAGTAACTTGTGGATATTGAGGAAAAGAGTTTAAGATTAAAATACCATGGTCAATTGCAATCACTAAATGATGAAACAGGTGTCCAACAAACACTTTCTTCTACAGAATTTCATTGCCTCCAGTCCATATCTTCATCAGTACTGGTACAAAATGGACAAGGAAGCATACAAATGCACAGGCAGGTGAAGAGCTTGTGGTTTTGTCACCAGATCATTAGAAAATTGATAACTGGAGTAAAATTCTCCAAAAAACAAAAAGGAAAAACAACGGATGTATTAACAACATAAGGCTGGTATAAGGTAATTTTACTTTACTTTGTGTGAGCTTTCTATCTTATGAGGTACCTGGTCACAAAGTGATGAGAAACATCAGACCATCATGGTGTTTAACCAGTAGTCCGGAGACCCTGTGGATCTTAAATCCACTGAGAACCTGCTGTCAGTTCCTAAACAGAAGCCAACAAACTGCTCTGAATGCTCATTTCAAGCAAGTCAGAGGGAATTCCAGTAGTTACCCATTAACATAGATGTGACTTTATCTTTGTTATGCCTTTAGAACGTCTGGAATGTTAAGATGCTCTTCATTAAACTCTAGGAACACATCAAAAATGTATATGTACAGAAGGGATAGCTACGGCTGTGTTTCAGCCCATTTAAGCCACAGACATGTGTTAACTCAGGTGTAAGCTAACATTAAAGACATTCACTATCCTTCATGTCCCCCTGCTGAACAAAAGCCTTTTGTGGCACTCAGGCGGATTGACAGATTCAATATAGGCCCGGCAGCAGAAAGCAGATTAAGTCGCTGCATCATTGCTTACGGCTCTTTTTAGACACCATTAATTACATTAGTCAATGTGAGCCATTCTTTAACTTGAAGTATAGAGGTTTAGGGAGAGTGAAAGCTTAATAACTTTAAACTAGTAGATAATATACAATTTATTCAAAAACATTCTGTTTCCCTAGACACACGTTGCTTTAGCAGCCTAGAGCAGAAACGTTCACTCTAGTGTGTAACTTGGTTGTCAATGGAATTATCTATCAAAATGACTCACGTGTATCTAATGGCTGTTAAACTGTTATAATAATAATATTGAATATTCTTACAGCTTCATGGTAGTGCAGTTCGCAACACTTTTGCCTTGCAACAAAAAGGTCCCAGGTTTGATTCATGGCCTAAGGGTTTTCTGCATGGAGTTTGTAGATTCTCCCTGTGCATGTGTGGTTTCTCTCTGGGTACTCTAGCTTCCTCCCACTGTTAGGTTAATTGGAGTCTCTAAATAGTCTTACTTAGGTGTGTGTGTGCACAGTTGTGTTTACAGAGTGTATCCCGCCTTTTGCTCATAGATTGCTTGAGATAAGTACCAGCCCCACCATAACTCTGATGGCTAAAGGGAAGATGATGGAGGGATGGAAATGTCAACCTGGAGAGACTTACACAAAATTTGCAATTAGAAAATAATAAATTTATTTATGCACGAAACACAGTCATATTTTTTTTTTAAATATTTCTATCTAAGGAAAACCAGCTGGTTGTGAGGACGCATTGACTCATTGCAATCCCTTGCACTGAGCATGCATGTAGCGACAGTGGAGAGGAAAAACTCCCTTTTAATGGGAAGAAGCCTGCAGCAGAACAAGGCTCAGTGTGGGCGGCCATCTGCCGAGGCCCACTGGGGTTCAAGGAGACAGAAGCAGATGAAGACATAAATGAAATATGTTCTTTGGCATTGGACCCAGGCTTCATTTTTGCATTATTTTTTCCAGGTGGTTGTAAATTCCAGGATTTCAGTTGTCAAGCTCTATTGAAGATGTTGCTGGCTTTTTTTCCTTTTTAGCATTTCCACCACTTAAATGTCTGTATTCCTCCAGGTGGCCAGACAGTCTTAAAGCTACAGTGTGTAATTTTCAGCGACATCTAACGTCCAGACTGCAGACCGCAGCAACATGAACATCTCCCCCCCACCGCTTCTCCCCCCCAACAGTACGGCGAGCGTTACGGGACAAAATGTCTTCCACGACGTCCGCATCACCTACCTTCTCAAGTGATGAGGTTTGTTTACATAGATAATTTTAATACTGCCATCTGTTGTTCAGTACCGTCTCAGTTCATCTCTCTCAACTTGCCGTAGTTACTTTCGAGCGTAATGGGCGATCTCGCAATCGCTAGTTTGTTGGCTCTGCGCTGCCGTAGCGCAAAGATGTCTGCCTCCATGGCTGCGAGACCCGCTCCTATGTAATTATAAATAACGAATTCTAAGGCAACGCAAATATTAAGATTAAGAGGCTGAGCTCGTAGATGATGATAAATAACATAGTTATGTATAATATATTACATTTCTGACTGTATATCCCTGTAATTATTACACACTGTAGCTTTAAATGGCCCCACTGAACACAAACCCACTGTTTACTACCAACACACACTTCTATACAACAATAATTGTACAAATTAATAAAACAAAAACAAGACTTTGTTGGGCTACTGCATAAAACCTCGAACTCAACACTATTCCTGACATTTTGAATTGGAAAAGCTTCCTGGATGGGAAGCGAAACGTCTTCAAACTTGGACTCAAAGAGCAGTGGATTATTTTTATTTTTTGGAATAATCTTAATAGTTTGAGGTCGTAAAATGACGTAACATGAATTACTTCTGCCTACCTTGATGCTTTATATTTTCTGATCTAATTAAACCTTATTTTAAGTCTGATAAATGACAATAAATGAAACCTAACTTTTTGACATAAAATGAAATAGTAACAGACAAACATTAAATGAGTGAAAGTCTCTATTTTTAAGAGGGAAAAGCAGGAAACAGGATAAATATTGGAGCCCATTCAAAGCATCTGAACCTCTTCAACATTTCATGAAAACATTCGGTTCACCAGAGGGCAAAATTAACAAGAGCAGCACCAGGATTTCCTTTTTTTTCCCCCTCAAGTTTATCCCATTTTCATGTTCCAACTGAATCAATAGTTTTAAACTCGCCTGTAAGGAAACCTGATATGCTTCATCTGTCCGTTAGAACCAGCAGCTCCTTACTTCAGCTGGCTTTGCCTAGAGAGCGGGAAAAGATGGAAATATTTGGCTTGGTTCAATATGAATAAAATTATCTTGCAATGAGTTGCAAACATTGAGGTTTGGAGATCAAATCAAAAAAGTTTTTATTAATGTTTTGTTAGCATAATTCAACAGAGTTTTATTTAGAGTAAAACTCCTGTGAATTGTTTAGATGCTACCATCTTATCTTTATTCTTAAGAAAGTGCATTTTTTGAAAAGCTATTTCATTTGAGTGTTTTTATAACTCCTTTAAACCTCCCGACACAGGCTTAACTTATGTTTTATTGCAGGTTCCCTCTCTCTGCCCTCTTCTATCTTTCTCTGGTTTCACCATTTTCTCTGATTTATTCTCTTCGGCACATACAGTGCATCATGCAGACCTTATACGCCTAGTAAGCCAGGAGTAAGATTAATTTGATTGTAATCTGTCTACAACTTCTGTGCTGCCAAACCAAAATCCATTTTGCAAAAAATAAATAAATAAAAAATCACTGGATAAGCAAACCAAGATAACTGTATGGCATCAAATTCAGGTTGTCTTGCGTGCAGAAAGTCATCATCTTTTCACCTTCCACATGAAACTGAGCAAGAGATATGAAATGTCATGAAACTTGTTATCTTTCTTACTTCTCAAACATGTCTGCTGAATTGCAATGAAGCCGTTTCGGGGTGGAGCAGGGCAGAGAGGGGAACAGGGTGAGAAGTAGCAGGAAGAAAAGCAGTTTGATATTTAAATGGATATTCTCCTAAATGCTGAATAAAATGAGTCGACTGCAGACATTTATTTCAGAGCTCTCTGTGATCTATAAAAGCCAGTGAGAGGTTGTCAACATACACGCATTTCTACTTAAATAGATTCTCGCCCAGCTACTGCTCCAAAGTATTGAACTGATGGGTTTACTCCAGTGGTCAGAGCTCAGGTCTGCAAGGACAGATGTCAAGCATCTTTTTAGGTCTTTGGTGTTTCCCCTGGTTCAGCACATCTAAATTAAATAAATGACTTGTTAAAAGGTCTCTGCTGTACTTGATGACAGAATGAGGAGGTAATTAATCTGTCTGAGGGAGGTGTTTTATGGCAGGGACACATGGGACCCTGTGAACTGGAGATGGGGTCTCCTGGTCAACAGTTTTCCAGCTCTTCAGACTTAAATGAGAGATGTCTCCTTAGACCTTCAATTAAACTATTATGTCTTTGGGCTACACAAGGGGATTAATTGCAAAAAATGGAGACAAACCACCTTAGGTAAGGCAACCTAGACTATTATCCTTCTGTCAAGCCACACCAAACGGCTCCTTTTGGGGTCACCAAGGCATTCTCAAGCTCCAAAGATATACATAGTCCATTCAAGAAGTTCTCTTGCTAGTGGAGCCTGTTGATAAAGCATAGACATCCAGGAGCTACCCTGCATAAATGCTAGAAGAACATGAACTAGCTTTTTTTGATAAAGGAAGTGTCAGGGTTTGGTTGTGGTTTGGAGGACCCAAATGCAGAGGCAGAGAGGCTGAAGAGACTTCTTAGAGTTTTAATGATGAAAATAGTTAACAAAGGCAGGAATCCAAAATTCCAACTAAAAATGTAACACTGACCAGAACCATGGAGACATCAAGGGAAAACACGCACAAGGAGCCAGGGAGAGACGAGGTGAGACGACGACAGCGATGACAGGACCAGCAACAACAAGGAACCAACAAGGAGTGACTGCAGAGGGAGAGTATATGTAGCTGACTGAGACAAAGGGAGGGCTAACGAGCTGACAGCTGACAGAGCAGGTGTGAGAGGAGACAATGAGGGAGCCAAGGGGAAAGGAACACACAAGAGGGCAACATAGGAAAACAACAGAAAAACCTGAGAGCTAACATAAATCTAGAAACTATAACACAATAAGAATTAAACCAATAAAACTAGGAAACATGGAGCAAAGTTAAACACAACATAACCAAAACCATGACAGGAAGACACCTTTAAAGTGTGACTCACCCAAAAAATCTACAATTAATTAGACTAAACTATATAAATTAGGTTGATAGGGTGGCATGTCAATGTCACTGTGTATTTTCTCTTTTTTTTCCTACATTTTAACGCAAATTGTTTATTTCTGCAATATTTCTCCTGTTTGTTTTAGTGCTGCCTTAGGTGGTGGAATGGTAGCTACTGTATGGTTGATTTTCTTTTTCCAACCATCAGTGTTTTTCTGCTCACTCAATGCTTTATTATGCCAAGCTAGCGAGACAGCTGCCAACTTCCCTCGTCCCAACTGAACCCCTACTAAATCACCCATCCCCACACTTAGTTGGCACCAACCACTTTGGAAGCGTTTTTCAAAATGTGCAATGGTATTGGGTTATGTTTCAAATACAGTAGGATAAGTTGCATTTAAAATACAGAATATTTTGTTCAAACTGTCAAGCTCCTATTTATGTAAGGCACCCTCCAGGGCTGGTATGGGCAAAGATTTAACAGTAATATTCAGTTTAATTCAAGCACAGTCGTACAATGATGGGATCATTTATTATCATAAAAACATTTTTTTCTGCGAGGTGTTAATCTAAACTTGTAGTATTAGGATCCTTAATAAGTCCTTTAAAATTCAAGTTTGGAAATCTACCATCATAATGTTAAAATGGTTGAGATTTCTGATCTTTGGGCTAGAGACACCAATGGTGCTGCGGATAACTGCAGCCACCAGCACTTATATAGCGCTTTTTTCAAGTCAGAAGGCTTGACCGAACTACATTGGTGATGATGTCCCATTGTTCATATCGTTACAATTTACTACAAGACCACTGCACTTATTTTATGACAGCAACAAGCATCATGTCAAGCAAGTCTTCCACTACTATTACTAACACAACTGCAACTTCCTGTATCAGGACTTTACAGGAAATCCTGCACCTGAATCGCAGCCTCCTGTGCAGCACACAGCATGTTCAAGGTGATGGAGAGATATGCGGCTTGGCTTTTTGATTTTGTTTTGTAATGTTTTCATCACTCATTGCCATTCAAAAAATGCATCTGTATGCTCTCACAATTTCTACCCCTAGCTCCTTGAACTATTGGATTCACAGTTAAGCCCAAAACTGTTTATACCGCTGGTAGGTGTAGGCTAAAATAAATCATTAGATTTACCAGCATGTTTCCTTAGATTGAAGTAATAAGATTTTGAAACAGCCAAGCTGGAGTCTCAACTTCAACTTAAAGGAGAATCTGTAGAAAAAGATAAAGATTAGGGTGATGGCTAGGAGGCCTTGCAAATATTGGGGCTCTCACTAATATACTATAGTAGTCAACCTATAAGAAGGGTCTGATATAATACCACTAGAGGTTTCCAATGAATAGTAATAAAATCTGACTTAAAAAGTGTTTTTTATATATATTATTCATGTTCTTTTTATGTAATTAGTTTTTAGATATTTCTGTGTCATTTCCTAAAAGTAGAAAACATCTCATTTGGTAAAAAATCATTTCAAATCTGGCAGGCATAATGATATTTTATCTGTAATTTAAGTCTTAATAGTCTAAAGTGTAATTTGAAGGCAAACAAAAAACTTCAAGTGAGGGAAACTTTAAGCAAAAGGTGAAAATCTGAGAAAGCTGAGAAACTGAGAATCTGTGATATTGTGCCCCTAAAACCCACGTGGAAGCCACATCGTCTACATGCATTTTTTTTCCTAAACTCAGATAAAATGAACGCCTGAACACAAAAAAGCAAATCATGCTTTAAGAGCATTTTCAATCTTTTAGTAACAGGGCAACTCAACATTTAAATAAGTAATCTTAAACAAAAAAGGTTCAACAGTTATTAACTGGTCATTTAATATTGAATGATAGTGTTAAATGGTCTGCAACTATCAGGTGGAATGGATAAAGTTAAACAAAAAAGCTATTTTTCTTGCAATTGTATTAAATTACACATTACCCAGAGTGATTAAAGATATCCCCTATGTCAATAGTTTGTTACCAAGATGATTTTTCTTTTATTCTTCTACGAGTATATTTAACAGCTCTTTGTATTCACTGAGATGCTGTTTGTGTGACTTACATGCTGTGTAAGATAATAGCTGGTAAAAAAAACAAAAACATGTTTTTATAACTCAGTGAAGTAGCTCCATCTCCAGCAGACTGAGCTCTATAATGTAAAAGCTGATTTCAACCACTCTAAATAAATCTAGTTCCAGATTACATAGGTGAACAAACATGTGTTACCTTGGAAACTGTTGATCACACATCAACACCTGTTATTACTCTCATATAGAGCCTGGCATGCCTGGATGTTGCAGGCGTGTTTCTATTTTAAATGTTATTGGTGGGTTTGAGTATTAAGTAGTAAATCTTTTTTTTTTTTCTTACATCTTTATTTGCAGCTCTGTTGCCTTTGTTTTCATCTGTCCATTAAGTACATGCACCCATCTGTTTTCCACCATCCTGTTTGTGCTTTAAAAGAAGGGATGAGACGTCTGGTCTTTCCTGATCTTGACATATGGTGAGTTGATGCACTGCTTAATGTCGATTCCCAGGCGGGTGAAGCCTGATGAAACGCACACTAATGAACTTGTCGAACGATAGATTAGAGTGGAGGGTCTCAAGACTGATGAAGAACACGAGGAACATGATGTCGGCTCACTCAGACTTGTGTGATCTTCCTTTTATTTCTGCAGAATCAAATCCATACATGAGAGCATGTGATCCCACAACGCGCACCAACATCCCCTGTTTCATCTAGGACGGGTCTGCGGAGCGTCTACAGCTCGTTTGTTCTCAGGGAGCTAGGAGTAAATTCAGCAAAGCTCTGTGTGTTGTTCCAACATTAGCATAACAGACAAAGACAGCACAGAGGATAAAGCAGACTGAGATATAAAATCTCTCTGGTGTTTAAATAAGGTGTTTGAAAAAGGAAACTGCAGTAAATAGCGTTTGTGTGCATCTATGCGACATGTTTGAGAATGCAGGAGTAGAGGATGTTAAGTTCTGTGGAAAATATGGAACCTCTTCATATGTATTAATATGCTTCAGATCTTTGGGATTTTTATGAAGCTTTTTTTTATTATGTCTGCAACATATTTGGAGGGATTCTCCCTTAAAAGAGACAGCAGAAAGCAAGAGGTAAGCTGTCTCAAACAAGCTCTTGCTATTGTCTGTTCGACGGCATAAAAAGGGAGATGTTAGTATTTTTTCATGGTAGTCAACATGTTAACTGGTATTTCTTGGCTTTTTTAAAAATCAACTACCCATAGTTGAAGAGGTTAGATGCAAGATCCTTAAGAGAGCAATATATATAACAGCTTTAGACAGCTAATTTACTTAAAGATAAATACTAATAAAATAGTTTATTAGTAGAACCCAATTCAATTTTTCCTGGGACTTTTTCCACTAATGAAGATCAACTCTTGCATCCTGCTTCTGCCATGTTGTCTCTCAGCATGAGTCTCACAAGTCTAAAAAAGTTACAGTATATAGATTCAGTTCACAGAGTGAAATATAATATAACTCAATTAAAGATAGGCTCTCTGTATCTCTCCAGTTCTTTTTCCTGAAGAGAGATTGCTTATTAACCTAACAACTCTATTTCCTTTAATTTGGACAAAAATAGCTTACCGATAATGAAAAGATAAAATTTTGCATCTAAGGAAATTATTATATTATACATTATGATGTGTCTAGGAAGTATTTGTAGCACTTTTTCTTTATGTTGCAGCCTTATTTCAGACTGAATAAAAGAATCTCTTTCCTCAAACTTTTACACACAATCTTCCAGTGTGACAATGTGGAACAGGTGTTTTCAAGATGGTTGCAAATTTTTCAAACAGAAAATAAAGAAATTCCATTTACATAATGACTCACAGACTTTCTTTATACCTTATTGATCCACATTTGGCAGTAATTTATAGCCCCAAGTCCTTCTGAATATGATGCCACAAGCTTAGCAAACCCATCTTTCTGCAGTTTGGCTCATTGTTGTTGTACATCTCAAGCTCTTTAGGGTTGAATGGAACATGTCTGTGTAGCCCTTTTAAGATCTCTGTTTAATTAGATTAAATTCTGGATTCAGTCTTGACCACTCCAGCAAATATTGATCCACTTCTTTTGATTTTTTGTATGTGCCTCAGTCAGGTTGAGCCCTTCTGTGCTATTTTTTCCTGTATTGTTGCAATGTGACATGAAAGTGTTCTGCTAAAGTGTAATGGAAGCCCTGGTTGCTTTGATAGCGACTTTCAGGATTACTAAAGATTGCAGAAAAACTAATTGTTCAATCTTTGTCTCTTTAGTCCAGATTTTGTTTCATGCATGTTTTGCAGATGACGCCTCCCATCCTGGAGACGGATCATTCAGTCTCTCCCATCTGGCAGAAAGCTGTCGGCAATCAGGACTGGAATCTCCTTCCACAAGAGCTTTTTCCCATTTGCTTCTAGCCTCATAGACGAGGTCTGTATCCCTCACTGATACTATTCCTATTGGTGTTCAAAACAAACAAACCAAAAATAAACACCTCAACACACGTGTTTATGTATAACCTCTAAATGTATACAGTTTCAGTTATATAATTCCTCATATACAACTTGCATTTGTTTATTTGAGTGTTTTTATATTTCTTCATGTATTTGTTAACTGTATGTTTGGTTGTTTATGAGAAGCACCTCCTCACCAAAACAAATTTCTTGTATGTGTAAAAGCCCCATTAGGTAATAAAGCATTCGGATTCTGGTCCACTGGATTGGTAGGTCTGGTATCTCTCATTTTCCTCTGAACTAAAACAATCCATTCACATTCACTTTCCTGGCCAGTCAGTTATTGAACCAACTTTTGGTATGTTTTGGCATTAGAAATCAATTCCATGTTCTGGTGTAAATTAGCGTAATTAGCATCTTCATAAAGCGGGGCTGCAGGGTGCCGCAATGGGTAGTGCAGTTGCCTTGCAACAAGAAGGTTCCGGCTTCGTTTTCCTGGCCCAAGGTTTTTCTGCATGGAGTTTGCATGTTCACCACCTGCATCCGTGGATTCTCTCTGAGTACTCAAGAGTCCAAAAACATGACTGTTAGGTTAATATCCACCCCATTTTGGGAAATTCGCGCCTATTTTGCATACCCAAATGGAAAAGCAAATAACTTAGGAACTTTAAGCCCAAATTACATGAATGATACATTATATGAAAGCTAACACCTTCTAGTTTCTGAATATATAAATAAAAATTGGGTGACTAAAACACAGCCCAAGCTGCATTAGTTCAAACATGACTCAAAGTAGTTTTTTTTATCCTCAAAAACAATAGGTCTGTTTTGAACAGCAGTAATAAAGACATGCTTGCTTGTTGTGGCTCCTTTGTCATGTTTACATTTTGACATGCTGCTTTATCTGTGTTAATCGTGCTTTGGTGCTCACTGTGTCAATAAAATGAACTCAGTGGTAGAATTTTTGAGAATCTAAGCTTTCCAATGATGTCTAACATGTCTATATTGGGGCGACAGTGGTGTCAGATGTAGGAGTTTGCCCTGAAATCGAGGGATTGACGGTTCAAGCCCTGGCCCTGACTTTCAGTGTTGTTGTGTCCTTGGGCAAGACACTTCACCTGCATTGTCTACTGATGGTGGTAAGAGAGCCCAGTGGTGCCAGTGTACGGCAGCCTCGCTTCTGTCAGTGAGCGCCATGGCAGCTGACTCACACACGCACACAGTGTGTGAGTGTGTGCGTGAATGGGTGAATGACTGAATGTAGTGTAAAGCGGTTTGGTCAAGTCTCCTGACTTGAAAAAGCGCTATATAAGTACAGGCCATTTACCATATTGGTAAATATTTTACCGGTAGAATTTTCATGCATTCTGACTTCTTAAATGTGGGTTTTGAGAGGTTAATTGGCTTCTCTACATTGCTCCATAGGTGTAAGTGTGTCTGCATACATGGTTGTGTGTCTATGTGTTGTAGAGACTGACATTTTTTCGGGAATCCGAAAATTCCCGTGGGATTCCCGTGGGATGGGAGACAGTATTAGTAACGATCACGTGATTGGGACGGTACAGGATTAAACATTAATGGGAGCAGACGGGAGCGGGAGCAAACCAATAATAACAAAAAAAAAAACGAGGATCGATGCCAAAAAAATAAAATAAAATAGAAAGAAAAAAAATCCAGTACTGGCGCGGCGCCGCCATTTTGTAGTTTTTTTCCTTGAAGCCTACACTATAATGCGAGTCAAAAAAACTACACGACCCAAAAACCAACAGTGCTTCCACTTTTTCACCCACGCTCAAAAGAATGGGAGTGTTGCAGGAGCGGGAGTCATTCTGAATGGGAGCGGGATGGGAGTGGAAGTAATTTCCCCAGGAGTGGGACGGGACAGGATTTAGATTTCTACTCTGGCCCGAGATTGGGACGGGACACAATTTTTTTCTGTGGGAGTGGGACGGGACAGGAGTAAAAATCCACTCCTGTGTCAGTCTCTAATGTGTTGCCCTGCCACAGACTGGCAACCTGTCCACGGTGTACCCCGCCTCCTCCCCATAGATACCAGCCCACTTTAACCCTGATGGACTAAGCAGGAGCTTGTTAGTAGAAGGAAGCATCAAGTCATGTACAGTTATCAGGTTGGTGGTTATTGTGAATCTGGACTCCAGAAAACACAAGGGATCAACATCATCAGATAACATGTCGACCAAAACCATCAACAACTGAGAAAACTTCTCATTTAACCTCTATTCCTTTAGACTTTCTTTTTTATGCAACAGCCCAGTTCTTTTTTAATTTAGCCTTGGGTTAGGACAACCATAGCCCGAGTTCGATTATTTGGATTGCCAAGTTGCTATCAAGGTTCTGGCTTCAGTCTGAGTCCACTCCCTGTGAATCTACCCAAAAAATCTTGAGTTAATAATGCTGTAAAAAAAACCTCAAGTCTGGGGTAATCCATGTGGCAAGATGACCTTTTCCATCCACACTTCTACGGATATGCTTGAATACTGTTACTATGTAGACAACTAGCTTCTTTAGCATTTGCCTCTTGCCTTTGTGTTAGTGAGTAGCAATGCATTGCGATCAATGCAAGGACATTTGACATTTTTACTGTCTATGTAAAACTGGTATCTCAATCAGCATTTTTCTGTTGATGTTATTAAACATTGCAGTAACTACGCATTGCTGTAGGGTTTCATAAAAGACATATAAGAAGTTGTCTCTGTGTCAGAAAACAATGGTGCTTAATTTACAAGGGAATGGCAAAGATCTCATCTGTCAAGATATACACCTGCCTTTGGTTACATGATGTAGGCATTAGTAATCACTCCAAGTTGTCCTTTAAATAGAAAGGAACAAGCATCATCTTACAGTAAAACATAAGATTATGAATTTATTTGGCCGTGACATGTTATTTAAACAGAAAATTGACTCTCATACACAATTTGACAGAACTCCTCTTTTTCTTCTTTAAGAAAAAAAAAATACTCAAATACAATAGAATTAGCCAAACTGGGTGACACTGAGTTAATGGATGGCTTCAGGCTGCCTTCATCCAAATTGTAACTAATTCCAGTGACTAATCTGGTTGTAAATGCTAAACCTGCCTCTCTTTTCTCATCAGTGAGTCTCCTACAGCTTACTGTAATGGTCTCACAGCTGCTTGAAAGAGATATCACTCTTTTAAAATAGTTCAAAGAGTTACACTACATTTTTCTTGGTGCATCTGACATAAATTATGTCTTATTTCATGAAAAAACATCTCTAAGTTGTCTTAAAGCGTTTGTACTATCTGAAATTAAACTTAAGGGAAAAATTGGTACATATCTCTGACTCTATTGAGTTTGCTTAGCTTGATGTAGAAATGGTTGATACTGTAGTGTAATTTAAACGTATTAAATCAACTGATGAAAACTCCTTAGATGCTGCACTTTCGATGACCCTTTTAGTTTGAGTGTATTGAGCGGCTATTGCTTCAATTACTTTGAGTATGCCTACCCTAAAATAACAAAGTTAGCATTGAAATCAATCCATTTGAACCACCTTCTAGTCCAAAAACCTTAAAACGTCGCTAAAAATGTTCATTTATCATAAAAAGACACAACCATCTAAATGTAGACAAAAACTGGCAAACAACTTACCAAAGCATTTTCAATACTGCAGATAAATTAAGCTAATATAAAATTCTTCTGACAGTATTTTAGCCATAGATAAGGCTGGATATTTCCTTGGCTTCTCATATTCATGAAAAAATCATGAAAACGATGTATCAATATAGCTACCATTTTGGTTTTAGTAACCTTTCTTCCAAGGCTACAGTGGCTCTCTGTTGATGGTATTATAAACAAAAACATAACAACATACAACTTGCATCTGATTGTTAAGCAGGTTGATTTGTTACTAAAGTAAAACATGTATATAAATACTGTTAATGACGTAACCAAGCATAATTTAAATAAATGTGGGGAAAAAAATTGTATAAATTTAATATTTTTATCTGATATCCAGGTT
>NW_015150745.1:25056-48941 GCF_000732505.1 Cyprinodon variegatus
GGATATTATATTTATATGGTGTACAGAATTTTTGCACCATGGTCCAAAATCATGATGTTCATGATTTATTACTGGCATTTCTACTCAGCACTGAATCATACATACAATATAAAGGCGACATTTCAACCAGAATGCTTAAAAAAAGTAGATGTGAAAAAAAGTCTATATCTTGACTAAGGTATGAATTCTATTTAATCACTCATTTCATTTCGGGGACATTAGAGTGAAGAGGAGTTTTTTGGGAAGCTATAACCTAACCTGGATCTGAGTCTCCTACAGAGCTACACCTGCTGCACAAATACAGTGAAAAATGAAAAAATAATCTAGAGCTGACACTTCACTAGAGTGCATGAACAGCAGATATCAGGGAAACATATATTCTTTTGTACACCGAAAAAACTAAAGTACTCTACATGATCACTAAGGGGGGCTCTTTAGAAATGTTTTCATTGGATTCAACATGCCATAAAAACTGCTGGAAGAACAAATATATCTGTAACCTGAAATAAATACTGTGACAACAGGCAACATGGTATTTAGAAAATTTACTCCCAGGAAAATACAAAAAATAAAATTTGTATCAAACCTGCCCTCAATGTTTAATTCAATGAAAAATGGGCCTATCGATATACATATTGAAACAGTCAATTAGCCTTTTGTTCAACTATAACAGATCTGTTTTCAATATTTATTATTTTTTTCTTTCCCATGCTTAGTCCTTCTGGATCATATTTGGCCTAATGTCAGGGTTGGGTTGAGGATTTGAGGACCCAAATGAAGAGGTGAGGAGGCAAGGGTGAGTTTTGTAGATTTAATGTAGTTCTTACAGGCAACTATGGCAGGAATCCAAAAATCCAACATAACAATCACAGAAAAGAACAGAACCCTGGGCTACGTTCACACTGCAGGCCTTGATGCTCAATTCCGATTTTTTTTTTTGTGAAATACGATTTTTTTTTTTTGCATTGCTGTTTACATTTCCAAATATGTGCAACTTGTATGTGATCTCCTGTGTGAACTGCAGTCATACAACCTAAGTGTCCTACATGTGCAGTAGAGGACGCAATGACGTTACAGGCCAGCGTGCTCTGTGTTTATGGAAGTAAACATGGATAGTAGTGACGGAGCGCATCTAGCGATCTTTCCCAACCACAAAAACTCAAACTTTTCAAGATGGTTAAACATAAATACTGCTCTCCACATTATCTTCTGCCATGGTTGTTGTTTTTCTTGCCGCTTCTTCATAGCAAGTCCCAGAATAGTGATCTATGTCGGGTATTAATGGCGTTCAGGTTGGATGAATGCTAGTAGACACAGGTCGCATTGAAAAGATCAGATTCAAATTGGATTAAGGACCACATAGCCAAGTGGCCTGGGTCGCATTGGAGAAAATCGGATTTGTGTTGTTCAGACAGCCATAAAAAGATCAGATCCAGGTCGCATATGGGCCAAAAAATGGGATTTGGGTCACTTCAGGCTGCGGTGTGAATGTAGCCTTGGAGACATCAGGGAAAACATGCATGAGGAGCCAGGAAAAGACGAGGAACCAGCACTGAGGTACTACACAGGAAGAGTATATATGGGAGACTGAACAAAGAAAGGACTAATGAGCTGATTGGGAGCAGGTGTAAACAGAGGATTCTAGAAGGGAGCTAGGGAAACGGAGACCAACACAAGAGGGCAACAGAGGGTAATTAAGAAATAACTAAGAACATCCAGAAAACACCACAAAACAGCAATAAAACTATAAAACAAAGAAAAACATGGATCAAAGTGAAATTAAAAAACTCAAAAGAAAACTTAAACAGAACCAAGATCGTGACACCCAAAGAGTTTGAAATGTTCTTGTTCTTGAGTAAACCACTTACGGAACATTGCTGCTTTCTCTCTGCATTTTTCACATAAGATGACTCCTAGACTGTTGTCCCCTTTTAATTTTCAAAACCTTCAGTCAGTTATTGGAAATGGACCCTTATCTGGTGCCTGGTCCTGCAGGTTTCTTCTTGTTCCAAATGGGCTTAATCTTACCTAGTATCACCATATGAACAAGCAGTGCTCTGCTGTACCTGTATCTTAGAAACATTAAGCACCTATTTTTACTGACACATGCCTCCACTGACTCCCTCCACTATCAGGTAATCCATAAAAGGTAATTTTTGAAAAAGCTTTTTTTTTTTAGCATTTTGCTAGATTTGATCATTTTGCAAGACATTTTTGCTCCACATTTCCAACTAAAGCCGTTTTTTGGGATAATATTTGTAATACACATCATGTATATATGTTGAAACAATTTAAATGACTGTTTACATAGCACCAAAGCTGCTGTCATGATTTCTATTCTACCCAAAGGGTATATGTGAGCTATTATGAATAATATGTGTTCCCCAACTGATTCAATATGCTAATGAGGTTATTAACTTGGTCCATCAATCTTGCTGACTGCTAGAAGCCCCCCCGTTAATGAAGGTTTACGTGACAGGATAAATACCATGAGCTTTGTTGTGACTGCAAGGCCTTGAAGCAGCTTAGCAGCTCCTCAGTCAAGCTTTGACATTAGCCAAGCATATTAAATCAATCAGAAATTTCAGAATATTAGCTTATTTGTTAGAATCAAAGTAAATTTAACTTCACTTTAGTGTTATAATTGATTTATGTTTCTTAAGTTTTACAGAGTTTACGCTGGAATCCAATTTCATGCCAACTTGTTCAGACTCAGTCTTGAGATGAATGTGTTTGGCTTTGGTAAACAGGCAGACACTATAAAAATTCACTGAGTCTGAGTGTATGAGAGGAAAAGAGATGATTAGTGATGTAGAGGCTCGACGTCCACTCATGGACCATTTCAGTCATTCACAGTAGATTGCATTTCTGCAATTTCAGCTTGTTCCCCTTCACTGAAGTAGAGGGCAATGGCAAGCTCTTCATCTTTTTGGAGAAAATAGCAGGAATTCCCCCCCGAAAAACAGTTTTAATAATATTAAAAATGCACAAAATAAGCTGAATTGACTTGATGAATAAATCTATCCTCTGGGCTACGAATGAATATGTATAAATGCTGAAGATTGGGTTGAAAAAAATGTCCTGATGGATAGTTTTTTTCTTACTTACTCCATCTCTTTGCAGATGAACCTAAAAATGAACCACGGTGGGGTAACACCACAGACTTCACTGCTGTGGCAACAGGAAAAAAACTACAATAATAAATCATGGAGAACGTTACTTTTAGCAAACACACCTCTAACTGCATGCAATCTCATTTAGAATGCATAGAAATAACAAAATTCGTATAAATTACAAAACAATCAAACTTTATTTGGTTTAAAATTATTTAAGAAAATTTTCCAGATACAGTGATATTTAGTAATAGAGTCTAAGATATAAAATGATCTATTATTTTTTAAGAAATATATGTTCTAATCAAAGAGACTGATTTCACTGTCATTGTGAAAATAGACAAGTAATACAACCAAACTTGATGCGAAACATGAAAAAGGACGATTGTGCAGAGGAGTCGTACTGATCCGACCACATTGGCCGCACCACCCTGTCGACCCACTTTTCTGCCTCTGCTGCTACTGTGGAGGGAGGTACCCACCCTCTCTATCAAGTCTGGAATGACAGAAGAATTGAATTAGCCCAAGGTGGCTTAAGCATGTGGGCTTGTGTGAACCTGTTAGCAGGGTGCAAGTGCATCATCTTTCACAATCAGCAGCTTGTGTGATGCACACGGGGAAGATGAGGCCTCTGTGGCTCTGCAGATGGACTGGCACCTTGCTGGTGAAGTTCCAGTTCTTTTATTTATTTATTTTTTATTTTACTCTGGGCTTGAGAGACTTCAGACGGAGAAAGGGGAGAAAAAAAAAGCATTGCTCAAAACCTGGGTCAGAAAAAAACTTTTTTAAAATCATAGAAATTCACTCTTCAAAATTGTCAGAAACTGTTTTACTATGGTTAACTTTTACTGCTAACTGATTAGAAAACAGACCTGAACATGAGGCAACCTGAAGACCGAACAAAGTGGTGTCCAAATGTTTTGATCACTTACTTCAGGCCGAAATCAAATCGAAAATACCTGAGATTACAGATTAAAAAACACCTAAATAAATGTTTGGTTCAATATTATAATATTTGGTTCACTATATATATATATATATATATATATATATATATATATATATATATATATATATATATATATATATATATATGCTATATTCAGTAAAGTAAAAACATGGACTAAAATCAGATTTAGTTGCACCACAGTCTATAATTGAGTAAAAGATATAAATCCGATCCGATTTAATATAATAAATGAAGCAACATAGTTTGATAAATAATTTAATTCTATATTGTGAGAAAATAATTTTAATATATCAGAAACAATTTCACAGTAATTTAGGTCTCAATCTGCATTAACTACGTATCCTTGTCAAATAATAAATTAATCAGTCCTACATGTTCCAGCCAAGTTCTGGACATTGAACATTCCTGACCTGTTAACTCCATGCAGAGTAAGTTGAGGAGAAAATCAGGTGAAACACAATAGAAAACACAGCTTTATTAAAACATAACCTGCACCACAAGTCTCAGTCCCTTTTCACACACTATTTTGTTCATTTTTTCTACTCTTTATTTACAAAAAGGTTTGTTTTTTTTGTTTTTTTAACAATAATAGTATAATTTGAGAACATATTTTAGAGTGAAATTATTTGAAAGTATCCTAATCTTTGTTGTTCTGTAGACAGGAAACATATGGAAGCCTTGACAGAAGTGCTTTCTGACTGAAATTAGTAGATTTATGTGCACGCCCACAACAATATGGCTGCAGACCAGTTTAAAACCCACAGAACACCAAGAAAATAACAATGGAAAACTGCAGGGTAATTACAAAGTATATCATTTTGGAGGCCAGAGTTTATGCAGCTCTAGGGTTAGGAAAAATATGTGAATGAACTTAAAATAGGGTGACCAAACATCCGTATTTCCCGGGACATATCCGTATTTCACGTCCTGTCCCGGGCGTCCCGGGTTTTTTTTAGAAAGTGAGGAAATGTCCTGTTTTTTAAATTACCTTCATTAGACCATTAAATTTACAGGCACTTGGGCACTGCGCATGGCACTGCGTGTGACGTAATCCCTGAGCCGCGTCAGTGCTGGCAGCCCTGAACTTAATCAGAATATAAATAGCGTGGCTGTCAATACACCAACAACATGCCAAAGCGCAAATGTATGTTTACAGACGATTTACAAAAGAGTTTCCCCGCTTTCAGACCGGGTCGAGACAAATGGGAGGCCTTGTGCACAGTGTGCAAAGCAGGCACATATGTCTCGGTGTCCAATGGAGGTGCAAGGAATCTGAAAAGCCACCTGGACAGCGAAAATAAAGATAGTCTATTGATATGTTTGTTTGTTTTTGGTACATTTTGTTACGTTTTTGCTACACAAGAGGTATTTTTTGTTAATTTTTTTTTTTGTTAAAGCTACAGTGTGTAACTTTTAGCGACATCTAGCGGTCAGACTGCAGACTGCAGCAACATGAACATCTCTCCCCCACCGCTTCTCCCCCCCAACAGTACGGCGAGCGTTACGGGACAAAATGTCTTCCACGACGTCCGCATCACCTACCTTCTCAAGTGATGAGGTTTGTTTACATAGATAATTTTACAGATAGTATTTCATTAGTCTGTGTAGGGTATAGATTTCATGTAGACTTAAGATAATAAATATACCCGTTATTTTGTCTACATCGTTGTGACGTTTTGGCGATCTCGCAATCACTAGTTTGTTGGCTCTGCGCTGCCGTAGCGCAAAGATGTCTGCCTCCATGGCTGCGAGACCCGCTCCTATGTAATTATAAATAACGAATTCTAAGGCAACGCAAATATTAAGGTTAAGAGGCTGAGCTCGTAGATGATGATAAATAACATAGTTATGTATAATATATTACATTTCTGACTGTATATCCCTGTAGTTATTACACACTGTAGCTTTAACCACTCCAAGTTGTCCTGGTTTTCCCAAATGAAAATATGGTCACCCTACTTAAAACAATGGTTACATTTCAGATAATAAAACAGGGTAATATTAAAAATATAAGCTATATTGGCAAAACAGGAAAGAAAAAAATGAGGGCAAAAAAAGAAAAAGTCTACAGGTAGCATTACAATCGCCATGCATGCCCTTAGGAGAGATTAAAGCTGCTGAAAAGTTGGCATTCCTGATTGTTTTTTTTTTTTTTTGGCAAACCATCACTTTTTGGTAAATGATGGATGTTGCTTTGCCTGGAAGACTGCAGACATTAGTAATTTATAAGATACTGGTAACTGCTACATTAATACGTTCTTTAAACAACTTTTTGACAGTGGAAAAGCCCACTTTGAATTCAGAAATTCTTTCGTAGTTAAGATAACCGTAGGGCTTCTAATTGGTGCTGATTGGAAGTGGAGGCAGCTGGCCAGACTGACATCAGATCCATCTTAAGGAACACCAATCTTGCTCACCTGGAGTCCCAAACCAAGCTCCACAGCCTAAGCTCTGCTCCAGCCCAAGTCCGACGATCAACCCCAGCCGGTAGTAGCTCTGCTCAAACCGGACCAGCTCAGCGGAGCTCAGCTCATTCTTTCTCCCTCTCCTCTCCAACTGTTTATGTTTTTGTTAAATAAATCCCACTTTAAGATACACCCATGCGTAGCTTCCCTTTAATTTGTTGTGGTCCAAGAGCCAGCCTATAACATCTTACATACAAACAATATTGTCTACAATCTTCCATGTTTGTTTTTATCTTGAGGTCTAGATATTGAGGTAAAGACAGGAAATACATACTGGATGCCAGGATAAATGCAGCTACACTGAAAGAATTGGAAAGGAGAGGTCACATTTTTCGTAGCAGTGAATTTATCCAGTTTAATATTCAGATAACTAGATACTTATTTAAGCAGTCGGCCACACCATTGTCTAAATAAGACAAACATCCATGAAGGGACACCTTCACCATAGTTCTGATTATAATGAGGATTCCTGGTAACACCCATTGGTCAGAAATGGTGCACATTTCTTTTTTTTATTATTTTATAAAAAATAAAAATGATGCAAAATATGAATCTTTTTTTTTTTATGTTACCCAATAAAATAAAAAAATGCCACCTATCTTTGGGAATTATTGGTGTGCTAATTGTGAACAAAAAACAAAGAGCCAATTATTTGTTTCTTTCTCATTTCCTGTAGAGTACTGCATATCTATTTGGCTCCATAGTCCATTGTCAGACTAGAAAGCCGTAGAGACTTAGAAATGTAGTTATTTTTCCCACTTTTACTTTGGAGAACCTTTTTGTTATGTTGTTTTGTGCCTTAATGTTTGCATTACTTCTCTTAATAATACTCTTAAGTCTGTGATCCCAGCAGTGTGTCTTCTGTGACTCAGCTGTGACATCCATGTCTTATCAACTGCAGTCTAGTCTTTTCGCACTACTTCCTGTCTGTGTGAATTCACAGCCGCCTCTTTGAAAGCACTTTAAGGAAGGAAACGTTGTATTTATTGTCCAAATGAGACTTGCAAGGCTGTTTTCTGGGCTTTTTACCTTCATCATCACGTGGACTATTGTGTGTTGCGTAGTTCACACAGGGCCTTGAAGCACTACACATCTCTTTGGGTTTTCTTGCCTAAAATTAGGTTTTCAAGGCAGTCTTTTTAAGAGGGAGTACACTCATGCATTTTGGTGACAATGTTATCACATAGTAACACCAGGAAGTGGGACCTGTAAACTGCTTTGTTGCTCCTCTATCTCTGCTCCCATGCACCAAACTTTAGCTAATAGCTAAGATAAGCCGTGTTGTTTGAGGAAGTGGCAAAGTTACAACAAAATATCCAGAAAGCTTTTTTTCAGGGATTAATAAAAAAAATTTACAAAGAAATGCTTGAAATCTTATATTAAGATTAAAAATTACACAAAATGGGAACTAGAAACCATTTTAAAATGTTTAGACTAAAGTTTGTATCGTAAATTGTATCTATTGAATATACTGAATTCACATTCTATGGTTGTTATCTTAAGAGCAAAGCCATTTTGACTTGACATTTTAAAGTAATACTAATCCTTATCAATCATTTTAAGAGTTTAAGTGTTTTGCAGAACATTTAGGCTTAAATGCAAGATGAGATGCATATGCGTTTGGATAAAAGAAAAAAGAAGTTATCTTTAAACAATAGATACATCCAGAAATGTAAAGTATTGTGAAAATAACTTCATGATTTTTTTGGGAAATTACTGCAAAAAGGAAAACTTGGATATTATATTGATTTATTTAACATAAAGTAAAATATTTCATGCACTTGTTTTCTTTTATAAAATCTAAATCCAGTGTTTTAGAAAGTCAGAAATGAAAAAAAGATATAAATTACATGGTGTCACAATCCAATCATCTAATGATCCTTAAAAAAACTTTAAAGGTTTCCTGAGCCTGTAGTGCACTGTTTTTCAACCCTGCTACTCAAAGAATAAAGTGAAGCACTCAGACACATTGTTAATTTGCGACTGCTCCTATCAAATCTGTTCGGGGGAAAGAGCGACATTCAACAGAATCTTCCGAGTCGGTCAAGTGACACGTACTGCCTGCCTACCAAAGTTTGGTTTTAGCCAATCATTGTAAAATAATAAAATAGCAGCAGATGCTTTGATTAGAAACACTAACTGTTTAAGCTTTTACGCTGCTGCTCCTCTTTCAAAGATTAAATCATGGATTGTGACAAAAACAGATGTGATAACAGCAGCTACATGTACATCCTCCTGTGCTGCCATGTTTGATTTGGTTCGGCTTTCGGTTTAGCAGCTCTCGCTTTTGTCACAGCTATTCATTGTGTCCCAAACCATAATACTTAAAGGTGATTGGCCAGCCTGTTTTGGGTCGGACTCAAAGGATTTAAGCTAGTTGTACATGCACACTGCCCTGCATGTATTAAATGTTTTCTCTGCTAAATCATTACTGAATCAAATCATTGCTGTTCAGCAAACTCTACTGTATGTTAAGCCTTGAGGACGATGGTTGAAAAGCACTGTTCAGATGCCCTCTTTTCAATTCTGTCAGCTCCTCTCTGGTCCTCCTCACTCTGCTATATTCTTACATGTCGGTTTTCTATTGACTTAATAAAAGCTTGAATTATACTTTTAAGCTCCAGCCTCATCTGATCTCTCAGGATCATTTATTTCCTAGATACCTTATCTTTTTTTTTTTAAAGTGCATGAGCTGTTTGATTTCAACAGTTAATTTAGCATGGAATCAGCTGATTTAGAATCAGCTGAAATAATGATGTAACTCAGAAAAGCTGGGTCTTTTTCTTTTCTGTCACACCTCAGGCATGGTTAATGATTTTTAAATAGTGAAATGAAATGATCAGAAACCTAACAAAACACCCTTGAGCAAGTTATCTTGCTTGTTAAGGCAGGAGTTTTTTTTACAACATTTCTCTTTTAAGATAAACTCCCTCCATCATCACCATTCCTTTATAATAAGGTCTTTAGAATATTGTAGTTTATTTTCAGGTTTATTAGCTTCTCCATGCTCGGTATTGTATGGTAAATCTGTGGATTGTCATTATCTGCTACCTTGGCAAAATCTTTATTTTTTCTAGCCATGGAGCTGCCACTGACATATAGGTGATCACACCCATAACCAATCAGTGTACAGCAGTCTGTTCATGTCCTAATGTTGCTCTGTTCAGCACTGCTCTAACACCTGACCAGAAAAAAACAACAATGGAGAAAATAGAGGTGAGAATCCGTGGAAAGAGTCATAAATGACCTCAGTCCGGATCAGCAGGCTACATAATCATTGGATAAACTACTGACCTGATTTATGTCAAAAATAGTTTAATTAACACCCTGTATGAGGAGAGTTAGCAACAAACAATCAGTGCTGTATATATGTATAGAAAGTGAAGTTGTAAAATGCGATAAGAAAAGATGCTTCACTAAGAGGAAAAATTGCTGCCTTTCCCAGACTGTTGATCAAAAATCAAGAATTTTGGGACTCTGGCTGGTGTCAGGGCATCAAGAACCACTACAGTATTATAAATCCTACCAATGGGCTTTAAGCATAGTTTATTTTAGTTTAGACAGAAAAATACACTAAATACACAGTGAAAATAAGTTATACGTCCCAATGTCTGGACCAGTAAAGGAACAGATTCTACTTTGCTTGAAGCTCAGGGTGAATTTTGTGTTGTAGGTGATGATTGTGGACACCATGTCATGCACTGATGTTGGCCCACTGGATTTATGAAGTCAGCAATCAATGATGTCATCTACCATGAACTTTTAGAGGTCCTACATACGCTCTCTAGTGCTGATAAGCATCTGGAAGCTTTGATTTTACTTATGCTTTTTTAAGGATTTGAGACCCGCCCACTCTGCCACATATCACCACCTCTCAACTAATAGTTTAGACCCCCTCTCTGGCTCTTCAACAAGCAACCTTTGTCATAGACCATCTATGAGACATCAGATGGTTTCAGATGACCTTAAGCTCACTATCAAAGCAAACGGGGCAGCCATTGCACAGAACTTTAAACCACACTGTGATTGTGTTCATACCACCCTGCAATAATGGAGTCATTCATTTAAAAGGTGCCCTAAACAAATGCTGAGAGCGTCAGAATAAACACTCTTTCCAGGTACCTGATATTTCTGTTTAAAACCTTATTTTTTTATTTCTGTTATATTATATTTCAGTTCTTTTGAGACACAAATTAAGTTTTCATTGTCTGTAAACCATAATCATCCAAATGACAAAAAAGTATATAATATTAGTTACACCTTCTGAAATACTTGACAGCCAAAAGAATATTTTGAATGTGTGCAGCTGATTTCAGAAGTGGGGGGAGGGGACAAAAGTATTTTTTAATATAACTAACTTCCGCGTGTCTGACCGTTCAATCACAGACCTGATTCAGTGGCGCTTCAGATGTTTGTAAAGTGAGCCCCTCAGGAGTGACAGCCAATCACACAAGAAAAGACGGTGGGCCAATCAGGGGCTTGTGGGTGGTCTAAACTCAGGGAAGCAGTTTGAACTGAGGTTTTCCGCTTGGTCCTAGTGCTCGACGCATGTCTGTGTACTGTAGCATAACCTTGTTTTTGGACAGAAAAATGTGCAGGGGACCAAAACAGACAATTGAAAAATTGCAGAGGACATTTACCCCCTTCCTCCCAAGAATTACGTCCATGCTTCTGATGCTCTTCAGGTTTAAATGGCCAATGTAGATTCCCCCCAAACACCAGATGTCATTTAGACATTGGTTCTTAGGCTAAATCTGGTCGGTCTGTCGTAGTCTTGATTTAGTCCAGAAATAGTTGTTGAAAATTGGACTATCTTTGGTGAATCTGATTTTGTCCCAGTTTAGTACAATAAAAGACGTTGAAAAGATGTTGCTAACCAGGTTTTCGTCATCTCTTCAACAATCTGAAAATTACGAATTTTTACCTTTTACTTTCAAAACCAAATGCAGACGTTGTTTGAATATAAATCTTGTTGTCTTTTCAACCAATTTTAGCTCGGTGGGTTGGAGTTAAAGATGTTGAAAGTAGGACGAGGTATGTTACTTTTTCTGTGATTTTAGGGTGTTGTTTTAGTTTTGGAGTTCCAAGCTCTTTGAGTGGTTAGATAATAGTCTCCAAAATTCCACATCAAAGCGAGGCTTGTTACTGTAACTACCAAATCTTGCAGTTATTGTTTATAAAAAAAATGTCAGTCAATTGCAGATCTAGTCGCTAAAATAGTTTTTAAATGATTGCTTCCTCTGTCTAAATGTGTAAAAGAGCTTTTCTAGAACTGAAAATGGATAAGAAATCCACATAATCCCCAAGATCCCCTTGGTGCAGGATTGCTATGAGAAATCGTATTGTAGTGACTAACTCTTTTAAAATCTCAACAATAAAGACCAAACTTCCAATAAAATTTCTCTTTTTTGGTTCTGTGTCAAGTCTTTAGGAAAGCCAACCCTATTTCCTATTCAATACACAGATTTCAGTTACTGCCCATCTGCTTCAGCTGTTCATGAAAAAGTATTAAACAAGACGACTTTGGAAGATTCAGAGAATGTTTGACTGCTTGAGAACAACAGTATGCATCAAACCAGGCTTCAGTCAGCTGCCCCACAACCCCACAGTGGATTTCAGTAAATGTAAGGTGTCCCCTGTTATTCCTATATCATATATATATATTTTACCTGTTTAGACCCTGCATGTAATTGCACAACAAACATTAAGCTTGAGAATGTGGTTAAAATCCACGCATCACTGCCCTGTCAACAGCTGCTGCCCTGGTGAGCAATCATCACTGACTAAAGCCGTCATGTTGATGGATCTA
Source organism: Cyprinodon variegatus (assembly GCF_000732505.1). Classification (NCBI taxonomy): domain Eukaryota; kingdom Metazoa; phylum Chordata; class Actinopteri; order Cyprinodontiformes; family Cyprinodontidae; genus Cyprinodon; species Cyprinodon variegatus. The sequence goes on from NW_015150745.1 coordinate 37,414, forward strand.
TCAACGCCTGGCTTGGGTCCCAGAAGTCCCTGGCTTTGTGGTTGGACCATATTGTCGGCGCAGTTTGAGACCCAGCACTAGGACTCATAATCCCTTTCTCATGCCATAAACACCTACTGACGACTTTAATTAGAGCCTCAAGAGAAAGAGATGTCTTCACTCCTTTTATAGTAGACAGGGCATAAAACAAGCATGCTTTGTGCTTCAGGCTTTTTTATTGTAAGGCTCATCCTGCCTGTAAAAATATTTTGGTGAAGACTTATTTGAGTGTTCTATAATAACATTTAACAAATAGCTGAGGTTTATAGGTGTCTATACTAATTGTTTGATCAAGAAAAGCACAATTTCAGACAACAAAACTAATTACTAGCATTTAAATGTGTCTGTATAAAAAATTATTTTTTTAATGCCAGTATCATCACCTGATTATTTAAATTTTTAGGTATTAATGTTAAATGTACTACTCTGCACATGCCAAAAAAAAGTTAAAATATCCACTGGACTTTTTTTTTCTTTCCAAGTTTGAAGACGTTTCGCTTCCCATCCAGGAAGCTTTTTTAATTCAAAATGTCAATAATAGCACTGAGGTCAAGGCTTTATACAGTGGATTATTTTTAACTTTCTTTCTTTTTGGAATGACAATGAATGATAATCTTCACCAACATACTCTGCCTATAATCTAATTGTAATCTAATTTTAGGGATTGAAGTCACACTTAAATTTATAATTGTTTCTTTCAATTTCCTTTATTTCAATATTTAATGGGTGACTCAGTTCAAAACGTTTCCAAATTGCAACAGAAACTTGAATTATCAGTATTTCTTTTTTTCTAAGTCTTGCTAAAGCGTAAAATCTAAGTCATCTTGGAGATGACAATCCTAACTGCTTGGGTAGAAGGCGAAATTTTCCCCTAAGATGATTTGCCTCTCGTCTAAAAGGTTTCTTTAGAGCTGAACATGGGTGGAAATAACAAACAAAACTTGTAGTGAGAACAATCAATCTAATAAGGCCATTATGGCCATTAACGGAGCAGTTAGGAGATGTGAGTCACTAGATTTACCCTCTTTTCAGTCAATTTCTTGTCTCTTGTTGCCTGATGATCCAAACATGTCACTTGTGGTGAAATGTTTATATTGACATAAAAGGTTAGGCACCTAGAGATAATAGCCAGATTTAAATCTGAACTGATTTTTATTCATTCTGGCTGTATGTGTAGCTGTAGCTAGTTTTGATTGGCATAATAAATGGACCATCATCTTTTAAATACCCTGTGAACTAAATTTTTTAACTCTGGTCTAATTTTTTGCAAAATTAAATCCATGTAATGACTCAAAACAGAGGGAACCAGTATTCAGGCAGCACAGACACACAGGATTACTTAAAAGGCGTTTATTTTTAGCAACGAAGGAGGGTTTGCTGATCTGCAGCAACAGCAGCTAGGGCGTCCAAGGCAGGTAACTCTGGTAAGAGGAAACACAGGCTTGAAGGACACAGAACTGACAGGAGATCAGATCCGAGCAGATGACGAAGGAAGGCAGGTTAATCCAGATGGCAAAGACGAGAAGCAGATCCAGGTTCAGTCGAAAGTAGAAACCAACAGAATCCGAAGGCAGGTCAGGCAAACAGATCAGAACTGGGGCAGACAGGCTCAAAGGAGTGAAGGCAGAAACGGGTCAGGATCAGAACACTATTACTAACGTTGAAAAACTCGTAACACCAAAGGTTCAAGAATAATCTGGCACAGACTAATGGGACAAAGCAGTTTAAATAGAGGCAGGAGCAGGTGGATTTGTTTCACCTGTCTTACAAAGTTAGACAGATGAATAAAATCAGCTGTTAATTCAGTCATCAGTGTCAAGATCATGTCAATCCAAATGAAATTTTTTGTGCAGTAAAGTTAAATGTTTAAAAATGATGTTCAAATAGGTTTCACTGTAAATGCAACACCTCAGTGTTTTATTTAGAAAAAAAAATCTGACTTACTACGACATATTTGTGGACTTAATTCATATTTTCTACTTTTCTATGTGAAGAGAATTAAATGGACTAAGCAAGAAGGAAGTATAAAAAAGTCGCCCCTGTAAAAATGCACAACAGCAAGAGTTGTTATGGTGAGATCAATTTTTTTCCACAGTCTTTCTTCCAAATCATTTGGGATGTAAAGTCTTCTGCTCTAATTGGAGAAGATGTTTAATTGTATCACTATAAAAAAACAATTACTTGTCATCACCCTCTAACCTTCTACCAATCCTTAGAAAGTAAGGATTATGCTTACCAATATTTTGTATACTTTGTTGATATTTGGAAATAACCAAAGCATAGAAAAAAAACTAAGAGAAAGAGAGTTGCAGCAACATTCAACATGGGCTTTAAATCTAAATTTCACTGAGTTACAAATAACTAGTAATAAAACATCTAACCACAGATAAACCCTCTGATATTTTTAGATTCACCTTTTACACGTGGTGTATACACCATTCCTGTTTATCCGGAGTCCTCGATAACGACCTCTTGAAGGTCTTTGATCCCTGAGGCCAGACTGTTTCCTGTCCCATGATGACAAACACAGGAAGTGTTGGATATTTTAACATGGCGATAACAATAAGTGGAGATTAAATAAAGCCCTGGTGATATCAGCTCCCTGGGATAGTAATGATGAAGCATGTGTAAAATAAAATTGTGCTTTTATATACATGCAAAAAATCCATTCTCATTATCAAGTCCTTGCTTCCGAACATGAATACTTCTATATTGCAAAAATAGTCTATTACTTGTAATGGGTGCATTTTTAAAAATGTATTTAATTTAGGTTTAACCACTGGTAAGAGGTGAAAAATGCTAGATACCTTATCTTGAACAATTTATCTTTCTGTTCATGTTAATATATGACCATGTAAAGTAAAAACAATTATGAACTTGGGTAGATAATGCATGGCATAATATGAATTCTTGAATTTTAATTACTTGAACTTTTTTGCTGTAACTTTAGAAAGACTGGACATGGATTTATATTGGAGAATAAGGATTTTTTTACTTGGTCCTAGTTAAACCAATTCAACTCAAACTGAGAGGGAAACCACTGCCTTCCAGAGAATGTCATAAATATTACAAAGATGGTTTCCCTCTGAATTCATTTGTCAGATAGAATTAGATTTAACATGCAGAAATGGAAATATATCCCATTAAACCATTATTTTCTTATAAGGGAACTTTCAGATGTAATTATTTTATCCAATGGATTCATTTTTATTCCAATATGTCATTTTATTAAACAAAAAAAAAAACAACAAATCAGTTTTAAGAAAGTTTTTGAAAAGGTAAATATGAAATCTATTGTTTAATACATATGAAGTGTATTATTAAAGCAATATAAGAATTCTACTTACGTGTAGAGTGATCACAGAATTACATCTATATAGAGTAAAAAAATATATTAACAATAATTGTAATAATTTTCTGGCTGGAATAAATGAATGGGGGAAAACATAGGTTTTAATGCATCCCTTATCTAACACTGAGATCAAATGGATACATTTTCTTAAAATGTCATTCAGCTATATAAGCCTCGTAATGAGCCATTCACTTTATTCAGCTGTAGAATGGCGTTGCATCCAAAGGTTTGAGGATATGATCTCTGGAGGACTGAGGAGTGGGACAGATACTACCATCAAAAATGAGCATGATCGAAACACAGTCCTGAATACATTTACACTTTTACTTACTCAACAGACTTGCTATGAACTGGGGGTCAAAGAGGGGTGGCTGTGATATAATCAGTGTACATGATAGTAAAACTCTTTATTTTTTAAATATGCATGGAATTCACCATGGATATTGCCTCCTATCACAGGACTGGGCACAACACCAATTGAATAAAACAGGACAACAACCATTCTAAATCTTAGATTTCCATCAGAGCTCCAAACACAGAAAGAGGCATTCAAAAGAAATCCAGTGCAACTTGTGTCTATCAGTCAGAAGCTCTTCTGCCTTCCTTGTGACTTCAGGGTCCAAACAGCAAAGTCCCATCATGACGCACTAACTACCAAACACCCCTTACTGCCAAAGCAGTGGCTGACAAGCGACTAATGACTTTCAATAAGGGTTTCTGCAAACAGCCTCATGAATTAGTCATCACCTTCCCTGACCCGTGCTCTGATACCATCTCCGCCGGCCGCTGCAGCCTCCTGAGGATCAGCTGGGTTATGTAAGCTGAGAGATAGTTGACTGGATAGATCGGACGCAAGAAAGGCCCGACGCTTTGCAGGCAAGAGCTCTAGTAGTGATTGATGGTGGCAATCTGTAGTTAATGCGAGTGTTGTTGCTTTATAAATGCATTAAGCACACAAGTAATAGGTACATTGTGCATGCATTGTTTGCCAGGGAATACAGATTTACATTTTTGATGATTAATTAAAGCAATGCTGTGAGGTCCATCATTAAACATGTTTAACTTCAACTCTCAATGGCCTAAGAGAGCTGTTTGGATTCTAAATAAAACATCAAAGTCTGTATTCAAAGGTAAAGAACATGCTGCTTGAAATTCATTTCTACTATATAGTTTTTCACTGTCTCACCAGGATTTCATTCTGTAGACGTATTCCTAATTTGTCTATGGTCTGCATTCATGGCATAAATGGTCCAAAAAGGGACAAATGTATTGTTGTCCTGGCTTTACTTACTTACTAACAGCGAATTAATGATCTGCGGCTTGAATAGAGGACTGGGCAGCCTGTGAGTGCTTGGGGGCAGGAGAGGGGCCAATGCAGCGCCTGTTTTTGTTGGAAAAGTAGGAGAATTGTGCTTTTATAGGTCTACAGAAAGGACTGAAAAAGACTGGGAAAGAACAGAAAAGGATAAGTAATGCAACAAATCCTATTTCTCCACCCATTTTAATATTGAACAGAAAACTGAATGTTTTACAAACAAAACTTTTTATACACTGATTTTCTTTTTACTGATCTTCATCTCTGTGATGAAAAAAGGAGAAAAATCCAGTGATTTTCTGTACGAAACGCTCTAAGACCAGGACTTTAAAAAGCAGCCTGTGGTTCTCGTTTTCCTGCTAAAGCATTGATGGATTATATACATTGAAATCGAATGCCAAAATACACATGATGTACCTCTTCATTTCACTGCAAAAAAGTCAATTTCATGTCCAATGATTTGTGCAACTTACAGTGAGCAAGATGTTTTGTCCTGGAAAAACAAAATTGAGAAAGAAGGACAAAGGAGAGAAAACAACACAGTGATTGGGAAATCTGTAGTAACAATTCAGAACACCTGGATCATGCACACTGTGAAAACTCGGGATCTCCTTTTGAAATACTTTAGCAGAGTTGAACAATGGCATTTAGCAGCTCATAGATTTTACCCGGACCATGTCTTTGTGAAGTGACTTTAAAATAAAGAAAACTGTATAATTTTCTTTATATAATGTATAAAGTAAGCACATTTTTTTTAAAGTAAGCCTTTTTCATCCATGTAATCTGACACATGCCTATCCAGGGGGAGCACGTCCCCCAAGTCAATAAATTAATGCAATCAGCTGCTTATCCTTAAGGGCAGATTATACTTCTGCAACCGCACACATCGAATGTCGCTTGTGTCTGGTCGCAAACCAGTTTTGATGGTATGCTTCTGCACCATCGGTCTGGAATTTCTAGGGACGCACAGCAGTTTCCCGCCAAAGCACAAGGGAGAGTCTATTTGAGAACTTGCGAGAACTTCTGCTGATGGTGACAAGAAGTTCATTTGGCAGAGACCTTGGCATCTTTAAATCAATTTGTCTTAGGCATCATACACGTGGTTGTACTTCCGAACCTCCTCGATTAACCTTTCGTCGTAGTTGTCCATTGTAGTTGTTCCTCGGTTTTTAAAAATGGCGCGTCCTGGCACCGAATCGAGAAGGACGACCACAAAGACAGCCGGAAAGGCATACCAAGGACCGATCACAGTTGGTTTTTATCCGCACACTTCCGCTTGAGGTTGGTGCGGGCTTACGACCGTCCGACACGTAGTCAGATTTTTTTTTGTGCTCGACGACGGTTGTAGAACCTCTGCTCGGGGGGCATGGTCAGCACAGAGACAGATTTGACAGTTGCAGACGCTATGCATCAGAAGCATAAATTGGCCTTTAGAAAGAAACTTTTTGCCCATCTGACTATGATCTGGTTGAATTGTCTCTATGAAGTGCCTTAAGATGTTGTGAATTGGAGCTATATAAACACAATGAATCAAAGTAAAACCCAATTGCATTATAAACACTAATCAGACATGCAAAATATTCAAGATCTTGAACACAGGCCATTTGGCCATCTCATGTTTGTTGAATTATTGACTTTAAGTGTTTTTTAAATGTGAGAAATCATCCAGATCTAAAAAGTTGATTAGTAAAACAATGGGCCAAGCTAATGAGGAAAACTCACTGATTCATTACCCTGTTCTGTTTTTATGATGCCTGACATAATGACCACATATTAAAAATGTTACCAAAGTGTCTTTAATGAACAGAGTCTAATGTGGAGGGGTCCACTGAGCACAACATGAAGTGTAATTATAATGTCTTTTAATGAAAAATTATGCTCATGAAAGGAATACGGGTGCAATTTTCTGTTTTATGTAACAAAACAAATTGATTAGTTTATTTCCCTGTAGTCCTACAAACATAGTCTCATTTTTAAGGTTAAAGTTCTTTACAGTTGATCCTAAAATGACTAGTTTGTGATATTTGTTTACAAATCTTGTCCCAACTTTACAGCAAAGTGTGAATTTGTTTCCGAACAGCAAAGGGAATAAAGTGGTGAGGCAGCTATCACAGACTGAGGGACACCCAACTGAGCATTCATGCAATCAGCACATTCTCACGTCCAGAGCGGGTCATATGGGACGTAGGACCGTCAATGCCGGAGAAAGCATTGTGGCCTGCTGTGCCTGCGAAGTCACACAAGAGTCACAATCTGTGCTGCTTCTGGTTAGCAAGGCGTCTGTAGGCCGGGACAGATGGGAGCGAGAGCTGCGTCATCTGGTCTCGCTGTGGCAAGAAGGGCACCAAGGCAACCTTTGTGTAACAGGATACATGCTCTCTATGGTTTAGCTGCTGAGCTGACGGTGAAACCTGTCGCCATAAGTGGAGCATCCAGACCTGAAACAAACATATACTATACCAACTTTATTTATAAGGCACTTTGGGGAAACCACAACTGAGCTAGATGCTGCTGTAAAGTAAAAACGTACATTAAAAGCACAAACACATAAAGAAAATCAAACACAATAAATCATATTACAAACACAAATAAGGTCAAACCAAGTCTCTCTGAAAATAAAACTAAAAGTCTAAAAATCTGTTTTAAGACAAAAGCAGGCAGTGAAGGAGCCGCTCTCGTCTGCTGGATTAGGTTATTACATGGTTAAGAGGAGCAATAGAGAAAGAGCAGCATCTTAGACCTTCTACAATGCATCATAATGACTTTGGCTGAAAATGATAACAAGCTGTTTATAAACACATACAGGAAAAAACAGGCAAAGGTTTTTTTTCCCATTGTTGCCATTTATTATCACATTGCATGACATAGTGGCAGTGGTTATATTTTTAGAATTTGGTTGAAACCTGATCTTTTTTAAACCTAATTTTTCACAACTATGAACAAACCATAGATGAAAATGAGAGGGAGGAAGCTGGAGTACCCAGAGAGAACCCGGGCATGCTCAGGGAGAACATCCAAACTCCATGCAGAAAGGCTGGGAATCGAAACTGCATCTTTCTATTCCAAGGCAGCAATGCTACCCACTGCTATATACTGCTATGTGTCCAGGGGTGATGCTGGGAAACTAGTCCATGCATTTGTTACTTCAAGGCTGGACTATTGTAATTCTTTACTATCAGGAAGTCCACAAACTGTAGTTAAAAGCCTTCAGCTAATCCAAAATGCTGCAGCCAGAGTTCTGATGAAAATGAAAAAGAGAGATCATATCTCTCCTATCCTGGCTTCTCTTTATTGGCTTCCTGTTAAATCAAGAATAGAATTTAAAATCCTCCTTCTCAAATATAGAGCCTTAAAAGGCCAAACTCCGACTTATATCATAGATCTGATTGTAACATAGCACTTTGCTCTCAATCTGCAGGTTTACTAGTGGTTCCTAGAATTTATAAAAGTAGAATGGGAGGCAGATCTTTTAGTTATCAGGCTCCTCTCCTGTGGAACCAACTACCAGTTTTAGTCCGTGAGGCAGACACCCTGTCTACTTCTAAGGCTAGGCTTAAAACTTTCCTTTTTGATAACACTTATAGTTAGAGTGGCTCAGGTTATCCTGAGCTATCTCTATAGTTACGCTGCTATAGGCTTAGACTGCTGGAGGACATAGAGATCCCATTTCATCATTCTATCTCTGTTTTCCCACTCTGCAGAATCTGTTCAATCTCTAACCTTATGCTCTCTCTGCTTTTTGTCATAGTAGCTTCATCTGGTCTGTTTCTGTTTGGCTGTGACTCCATCCTGGAGAGAAATATCAGCTGTGCTGATGTCATCAACACCTTTGTTTATAGATGTTTGAGATCTGCCTGTTTTTCCAGTGTAGTCCTGTTTCTCTGGCTGTGACTGGCTGGATGTGCTCTCTTTGTCCTCTAACATGGGAGCTGGCTCAGAGCTCGTCTGCCTGGCTGTGTGTTTCCTGGACGGGGCCGCCTTTTACAGCTGCTTTTTGTATCTCTACTTCTGTCTCCTTGAACCCCAGTCGGCCTCAGCAGATGGCCGCTCAAACCGAGCCTGGTTCTGCTGGAGGTTGCTTCTTGTTAAAGGGAGTTTTTCCTCTCAACTGTCGCAACAAGCATGCTTAGTGTGAGGGATTACATTCGAGTCAATGAGTCGATGCAATCAACTGGTTTTCCTTAGATATAAACTTTGAACCAATTTGACTGTATGATCTGGCGAACTGCAAAGTGCCTTGAGATGACATGTGTTGTGAATTGGCACTATAGAAATAAACTGATTGGAATGGAATTAAAAGCAATTTTAATTTAAAAACATTCCTGTTTATTAAAAGACATTGGGAATAATTTTTAATATTGTTATGACTGGAAACTATTTGATTGTATTACCTTTAAAAAGGTCCATGGATGAGATGTCATCACAATCTGATAGATAAAAAGGTGCTTTAATGAAACAAGATTATCACTGCTTCCATTTTTTTTATGTTTGTCAAAGAATACGTAAACTATTTAAGTCACTTTATAACAGTTTATATTAGTCTTTTTTAGAATAACGTCTTTTGCTATAGTTGGTAAAACCAAACCTACCTTATTTTATTACACTCTGCTATAAACCCGCTGACAGATGACAGGATGAAAAGGAGCCTTTTCCCCTCAGCGTTCAGTACTGCAGGTGGATGATCATTAGATCATTAGTCTTAATTGGTTACACCTGCTAAAGAGAAGTGCTCAGGTGCAGAATGGCCTGCTGTGCTCTGTCTTACCTGGATTCATGCTGGGGTTCTTTTTTTAATCATCATGCAGCCTGCACATATGTTCATTAGAAAAAAACTGAGTTTAATTTGGAAATGTCAACCTGTGGCTTGAACATAACTGAAGTCAATCATAAAGAAAAATTGTAGATATGCGGCTTTTAAACACAGTAAGGTGATTGCATACCTCATCAATCAGTTCAAATATCCACCGGAGACCAATTCTGGGTCAATTTTAATTTTGAATCAAATGTATTTTCATTTTGCTGGCCGCAATCTACATTTTCATCTTTAATTACACTGTGACCAAACGTGAACTTTGATTCCCACATATGCTTTTCAGAGGATTTAATTTTCTCTACCCCCCAAACTCATACACACACACCCAGTATCTGAGGGGCAGTGTGGGGTGCAAAGGGGACTCGGGAAGATGTGATTAAAGCAGATGGAGTGAACGGCAGAAGGGAAAAGATGGTGCATTTGGAAGGAAAGTGAGACAGAAAATGGAGCAGAGCGACTGACAGAGGGGGCTGGGTTGTGCAGATGAGGGTTATATTGCACTGCATTATGCATTGTGGATCAGATGCCGGAATGACTTGTTTATGGGTTGATGTCAAGGGTACAACTCCTTCTTTCTGCTTCGCGATTTCTCTGTTTCCATAGCAGCAGCGACAAATATTGTCCTTGACTTTGACTGACAGCAGACATCAAATAATAGGTTTACTACTGCAACAGGAGACACTAATAAGAGAAAGCTTTACAGGACTAAGAGGATTGTTTTGGGCATTTGTATTCATTTGGAAGATGTTCCTCTCATTGAGATTCATCCTATTTGCATTTATAGGACCTCCGTGTCACTACACCTTTCTTTTACTCTATATTAGGAGTCTAGATTTCATTTTGGAAGTAAAATGCCTTAAATGAATCATACTGTGGGTTTATCTATACAGACAGGGAAAGGGAGACGAGACCCATATTAATGTAGAGAAGAAAAGAAAGAGGATTTGTACAAAAGTTTCTGTTTATAAAAGGATAAAAAAAAACACCACTTTGCAGTAAGGCAGGTGTGGTCCTTCCAGGAAGTCTGCTGTTTAGTTGCATAATTGTTGGGTTTGAATTGTTCCGATAATTAAAAAAAAAAAAATCACAAGAAGTTTTAATTTTAATGCAGTTTAGCCTTATTTCCTTTTATTAGCTTTTATTGCAGTAGTTATGTACCTGCGTATTATCAATACCCCTGCTGCATCCAGGAACCATGCCCCTCTATTCAAAACAGCGTCCTGTTTATAAGCTCACTTCTTCTGGTTCACAACACTTCATATGTGGATCTCATCGGTTTATTTTGTTTATTTTGGCTAAGGTTACTGTGAAGGCCTCAGTAGAAGAAAATAAAGAGTTCTTGACCAGTGAAAGACCCAAAAGTGGTGAAGGCCTGAGTGTCAGGTTGTGTGGAGGTTTTTTAAGGACCCAAAGGCAGACACGAAAGCTGAGGTGGTTGCTTATAGATTTAATAAGCAACAGGTGGCAACTGAAGCAAAAGTCCACAAACAAAATACAGAAAACCAAAATCCAGGAGACATCATGGAAAAGACACACCATGGCCAAAGAAACAATAACAAATTAGCAAACTAACTAAAAAGGAGGAATATACAGCAAGCACGCAAATTTGTGATGAAAGTTGGTGGGGACACACTAAGGGAGGGGGCTGATGGACTAGACCTAAACTCTTTCAATATTAGGTTTTTGTATTTTCCAAAAATGAGCTCAAACATATATTTATTGAATGCTTTCCTATTGTTGAGAACACAAGAGAACCATAATAAGCTGATATTTATACTAATAGATGATAAAGTGCATTACATATTTAGGGCCCAAAAACATTAATGTGTAAAAAAAAAAAAAACAATAACAGCCGATTCCGATGCCAAATGGGGTATATCATGCATCCCTAGAAGTACAATTTCAATTCTATCCATCCATCCAGAAAAATACTGATATGTTGCAGTCTAAATAAAACATAGGATACTTTTTTCTTTTAAACTTTCTGGTAAATTTGGAGATATATTATT
>NW_015150745.1:49944-64665 GCF_000732505.1 Cyprinodon variegatus
TAAACTTACAATCCGTTGACATTTTTTGCTGAAAAAGCTCCGTATGTCAATGAACGGATTTTTCAGCGCCATGATCTCTAATTTTTTTTAACCAACTCGTCTCATAACTTTCACTTAAACATCAAAGTAGCTGCTGGTTAATATTCACTGAGTGCTAAATGAGCAGAAAGGAGAAAAAAAGTGGAAATTATTGGCAGGGACATGTCCACATCAGTCCTTCAGAAAGTTACGCCTGTGATATACAGTAGTAGCCATGCAAAATCAGAGAAAAAGTCAGAGAAAAAAAATATATGCAAAGGAGGTCACTACAGCAGCTGAATGCTGGAGGGGATTTTACTTGGAGTTGGAGGGAAGTGAGATCCATTCGACTGCCGCTTGACTGGGAAAGGGTCATTTTGAATGGCTGCTACTGTATTTGTCAAACAGAACAAAGGTTGGGGTAATTAACTGATTGGGAGCAGGTTTGGACAGAAAGATCTAGAAGGGAGCTAGGGGAAGGAGACTGACATGAGAGAGCAACAGAGGGTTAACAAGAAATATATAAGAACTCAAATACAACCAGAAAACAACGCAAAATGGGAATTAAACCAATAAACTAGAAAACACAGGAAAAACATCAATCAAAACTTAACTGAAAACTTAAAAAGAAAACAGAACCAAAAAGTACAGAGTCACGACAGTGAGAACATAGGAGAAAGGGGCATGCAATTAGATACATTTAATTTATTATCAGTGTTTTGGTTTAACGTAACTGTTATTATTTTTACGTTTTAGGGTGAGATGATTTTCTTTTTAACTCAAGTTCTAGTCTTTTGTAATTTCCATGCAAGAACACTACTGTATTTTGGTAAATGACCAACCAGTTATAGTTCAATTCAATTTAGGATTTTAATTCTTCCCACACGTCTTTTATATGAAGGCAGAATGTTAAGGCAGCTGATGTTAATACAGTATCTTAAAACATAATTTTCTTCTAGTTGAATAATGTGGCTGTTACAAGTCAAAAGACCGGCTTTTATTCCAAGTACTTCTAAGGGTGAAAATGAATTAAAGAACATTTGCTAAATGTTTAATATCAATATACCTCAATTTTATGTTGTTCTGTTTCTCTAATCTTAATGAGAAATTACAGGGTTTATGCATCATATAAAGCTTTCTGATATTTATTTATTCCTGAATATTCTGCAAAATGTTAAATGTTTGGTATTAGGGTTATCTTATGGAATATTTACATTATTTCTGCAATTGTACTTACTAAGCGGTTTTTAAAACCTGGATGGAAATCAAGAATAAAACCCTTTTCCTTTCAGTTGAGAGAGTCTCTCCACCAGTGTGTCTTAGGGTCTTGATTTTAGGATCCTTTTATTGGGAAACTGTCTTCTATAACCCTATTAGCTCATTATTTAGAGCATACAGACCCAATTACCTCATTTCAAGTTGACCTATCGACCGTTTCTCTGGCACTCAAGTCCACTGGGTTGAACCAAGAATATAAATTATTTTAGGGAGGTGAAAAAACTATCATCTTTCTCCCAAACCTAAATGAAATGCTGCATAACTTCAGTTTTATGGCTTTGCAACCTCGGTCAAAGAGCAGTGGTCATGTAGAGGCACCATTTTTCATTTTGAGGTTTTTGTTGACACTTATAGTGAGCAGTGAAGGGCAGTAGCTTATTATCTTTGATTTTAACTTTATAGAAAAATTCAAGTGCACCTGGAAGAAAAAAAAAAACACTATTATTTGATGATATAATCTATACTGTATTTTAGTTCTTTTTAAGCTTTTATTGTCTGTACCATTCAGTAGTAACATTGTAGAATCTATGTTTGGGAAGTTAGTCAAGTGTTGGCAAACTTTATTACTTCAAAGCTATTTTCCATATTTTAGCCCCTCTGCACATGACAATTCTCTAAAAACTGGAATTTTTTTATTTGATAAATATATATTTTTAACATAGTTCTGGATCTCTCAGTACAACCTTTGTCATGAAGCGGGACAGAAGGGCCCAGTATTCAGCAGACACAGACAGTCGGATGATTCAAAGTGTTTAATCAAAAACAAATAACAGAAGGGGGCTGTGGATCTGCAACAGCTGCAGCTGGGCCCCACCCATCACTGGAAACTCTGGTTTGAGAAATATTCAGGTAAGTGACCATGATAATCTGACGGAGGATGACCTGGTTTGACAGTTCAGTTTACAGAACGTGGTAGGATCCAGCCAGAGGGCTGAAATTAGAAGCGTTGGGCACCGCCCAGAATGAACCAGATGCTGCAGTCCTGGAGGGCAAGCATGAGTCTGAGACAGGTCAGGGAAACAGTTCAGAACAGGAAGTCTCAGAGGTCCAGGAGTCCGTAGTCCAGTCAGTGATTCCGATCAGAACAGGAACAGGCTGGTTCAGGGTTACAGGAGTCCACCACCCGGGAACCCAACGACCTTGGATGAATGGGGAGTTTCAAAAATTGCTAAAAGCATGGGACTCAGCCTTCAAGTCTGGTGACAGAGAGGCACTGGAGACAGCACAAGCCAACTTGAACCGTGACATCAGAAAAGCAAAGCAGAACCACAGCCGGATGGTCCAGGCTCTCTTCCACGAAGCCAGAAGATCAAGGAGGATGTGGCAAGGCTTAGGGGTGATCACAGACTACCACGCACCTCTGGTGGGTGCTGCTGATGCTGACTTCCTAAATGGACTAAACAACCTCTTCGGTAGGTTTGAGACAGTAAACAGCACTTTAGTAAAAACTGTACCACATCAGGGAGAGGAGGCACTCTGCCTTGACACAGCCGATGTGTGGAAGACTCTTAGAAGAGTCAACCCAAGAAAGGCCCAGGCCTGTATAACATACCTGGGCAGGTGTTCAAGGAGTGTGCAGATCAGCTGGCTGGTGTCCTCACAGACATTTTTAACACCGCTCTGGACCAATCCATAGTACCGGCATATTTTAAATCTGCCTAAATTATTCTGGTCCTAAATAAACTTTACTTGACTCACATCATGATGAAGGACTTTTAAAGGCTGGATAAAGAACACATTGTCTCCAGTCTCCCCCCAACATTTGACCCGTTACAGTTTGCCTACCGATGGATCCGCTCTACTGAAGTAGCCATCTCCTCCACTCTTCACCTGAGCCTGGCACTTCAGAGGAGAAGAACACCAGCATGCGGATGGTGTTCCTGGACTTCAGTTCAGCTTTCAACACCATATTCCCACAGCATCTGATAGGAAAACTAGAACAGCTAGGGTTCAATACACCACTCTGCAACTGGCTGCTGGACTTCCTCACAAAGAAGCCTCAGTAGGTCTGGGTTGGACAGAACACCTCTGATGTCATCACCCTAAGCACAGGCTCCACTCAGGGTTGCGTCCTGAGCCCCCCTTGCTGTTCACCCTGATGACTGCGTTCACCACCAATCACATCGTGAGGTTTGCAGACAACATCATGATGGTGGGCCTCATCAGAGACGACAATGACCAGGACTACAGAGAGGAGGTGGAGCAGCTGGTGGACTGGTGCAGAGATAACGGCCTGAACCTGAACGTGGAGAAGACGAAGGAGATCATCTTGGACTTCAGGAAGATCTGGCCTGACCACACTCCACTGGTCATCAACAGCTCAGCTGTAGAGGTGGTCAGCAGCACCAAATTCCTGGGGGTGCACATCACAGACACCCTCACCTGGACTGTATATACCACCTCACTGATCAAAAGGGCATAGAAGCGCATGTACTCCCTGCCCCCACCCATCCTCACCACCTTCTACAGAAGCACCATAGAGTGCGTTCTGACCAGCTGTCTCACTGTGTGGTGTGGAGGCTGCAGCGCCTCAGACTGGATGAAAGTGAGAAGAGTGGTGAGAAGATCATTGGCGCTCCACTCCCCTCCATTAAAGACATTTTATCTCAGCGCTGCATGTCCTGAGCCTGTAACATCATCAATGACCCCTCACACCCCCACCATGGACTGTTCTCCCTGCTGCCCTCTGGGAAGAGGCTTTACAGCATCTGCTGCAGGTCCAGCAGGTTCTGCAACAGCTTTTTCCCTACGGTCATCAGACTGCTGAACTGTTGAAAAACAAACTCTTAATTGTCATAATTCGACACTCTGCATCACCAAATTTCTTCAAATAGAACTCAACTCAAAACTTTTTTTCCTGCTGCAATTTTGCACCACATATATTTGTATGTTTTTGCACTGCTCTGAACTGCCACATCAATGCCTTTTGCACCATGTTTTTCTCTCACACTGTTTACATTCGATCACTGCTGCACTTTATGAAATGGAAATGTTCATTTCACTGCTAAGCTGCTGTTCATTCACTTTCTGAAAGCTGGACAAAACAAAATTTAATTTTGTATACACTGTTTATACAAAATGACAATAAAGTTGTCTAAGTATTATTATCTTTTTAAAGTTACATTAGAAACTAGAATACAGTCGCTCCTTCTTCTGATGCAGATCAGAGAGTCCAGTAGCAACAACCTTGTGTTGCCTTTCAGATGAAATATCATTATTGTAAACAAGACAGATTCTGAAACTAAAGCATTTAAATTATAGAATCTATCCCTCACCAACTTGGTGTTGATATGAAGATTTCAGATTGATCTGCCCACCAGTAAGACAAGCACTCTCTGGTTAAAATCTAATAATGCAGTCATACTGTACATGTGGGTTTCATCCTATGTGTCCATCTGGAAATTAAGTGGTGTATTTTCAGTGGAAATGCAACAAGCATTATTCTAATCTAAAATCTTTGTTTTGCTCACAGCTTCTCTGATGTGTACATTCTCCGAATAACCTTAGTCAGTATAAAGGCAGGGTACCAGGCTTCTGCAGACCGTATGACTACTGATGAGAAAATGTATTTTATTGCATTGCATTCAATGCATTTTAAAGTATTAAAATATTCTCTCTACTGTCACAGGTGGAGCAGCTTTTTCTGCACATATTGAGCTGATCCCACACGTTTCAAGTTGAGTTGCAATATTGGTTCAGTTTAAAATGTCCTCCTCTTCTCTTCTGGAAATGCTCACAGTGCTTACTCTTCTAGAAACCATAGAACTAGACCCAGAGATATGGGGTTTTAAACGGCTGCAGAATCTCTTTTGCATACCTTACTGCACTAAGATTGATGCCAGTTACAGTATAATACCTTTCGATTTTACCTGTGACGCAAACGCCACCCACTTTTTTCACAGTGTTGTGCAGCAATATGTAAAACTTCCTCCATGTCGTCTGCTTTCTTTGAGCCTGTCGTCTAACTCTGCAGAGAAAACCTTGATTGATCACTGAACAGGTTGTTGCTCCACACTCGGGCTCCACTGTCTGCACTGCTGACACCAGCTCAAACAGGCCTGATGATGAAGAGCAGCCATTCCTGCATGAAGATCGTCCTTGTGCTGTTTGTTCCTTAGAGGCTAAACAGAGGAACTTTCTTCTCCACATTTGCAAATCTACAAAGTGATTTAAGGGTCAGGAATTGGTCCCCTAAAGGTGTCTTTATATTTGGCTGACTCGTTCTGCCTCATTCTGTCTTGAACTTGCGCTGATTCACTGCACTTATTTAGTGTTTAGAAATGGTATCAGGGCCAAATAATGCAGCCATGTCCAGATTAGCCTCAGGATACCCTGCTGCACAGAGCATACAGTAAACTGAAGGACAAACTAGGCATGATGTTGCTTGGTGGGAACACTAATAATACAACATTACAGGAACCAAGCTCATATGGCAGCGCTTGAAGCCAGATAACAGGAGGACTTCCAACAAAAGATTGGTTGCAGTTTTGGCTCATTTTTGCATATAGCTACCTAAATGTTTAGCCATGTTGCTCATTTGACAGATGCCTCATCTCTGGAAGTTAGACCTCTTAGTAAGGAGGACTAAACTTTCAGTGATAGAAAGTAATGATTACTATTTTGGAAAGGATTCAAACGATTTATTTAAACAATGACTCCAAACAGTTTTCCGTTGTCTCCCAATTCTCCGATACGTACACCTGTCTTTTAAATTAGAAATTTAAGTTATTTGGATTCATTAAGTTACACTTAAAGGCAATCCAGTTGGATTCTAGTTGGACTTAGATTAACTTTAATGCAGCCTGATACATGTTAGAAGATTACAGTTAAACAAAGATTTTAATGCATTTAAGCCAAATTCAGTTGATCTTTTAAACCACATCCAATCAATCAAATTCACCTGTGTGCAATAAAAATAAATAATTGATTAAGCTCTTGATCTATTTATCATGTTGATTGTTTTGCAGACTTTAAATATGGGGTCAGGTCAAGCTTATAAAGCAATAACTTAAACGTGTAGCTCCCTCACTGTAGGTCTATTTTAAAGTTTAAGATAGATAAGAGCAGTTAAGAATAAATGACTCATATTTACCATATGCTGAAGTAGATTAAAACTCCTGCAGAATGAATTTAAATAAATATGTTATGTGGGCAACAGTGAGTCAGTTTATTGTAATTTTAACATTTACAGCTAAAACTTTTCCAACAAAGGGAAGCAAAAAGAATAAAAGTTCTTATTTTTCTCTCTCCTTTCTAAATGTCTAGAGTTCAACGTATTCAACTGCTAACCTAACCTTGAAATATCCCACTTTAAAAGAGCCAGAGTTGAAGGCATCTCCTTCGTTTCACAGACGCGTGTCCTGAAGCCCTCTACACCTCTGCAGCAAACTGTGGAGAATCTTCAATAACCAGAGACCACGGCTGAGCAAACATCACGCCATAACAAGCGAGCGGCAGAACATCCAGAACAGCCGTCCTCGGCCTCTCAATCACACTTCAGTACTTGCTTCTCGCAGGGAGAACCTCGCCCTCGGCTTGTGATCCCTGTAATGGAAAATGGTGTATAATCGAGAGAAGAGCTGGTGAGTTAATGAAAAGGCTAGAGAGGTGACATTTTCTGAGTGACGTCTGAAGGAGGATGACATTTACAAAGAAGCAGCCCCAAAGACAGTCTGTTAGGAAAGGGCCTTTATAATAAGTTAGACGAATGCGGCGCCGATTTCTGCATGACTCAGGCGTGTTGGCAGGGCAGCCGTTTTTTGTCTGCAGGTGGGATCATTTGGCTGCATCGAGCGAAGCAGATGGATGGTGGCTGTCCTGGTCCTCACTCCACGTGGATAAATTCATTTTTTTAAAGTTAATTTTAACTCTGCTGTGAGCACATTGTTGGATGGGGGTTCATTTAACTTCATTATTTCTCCTTTCAGGTAAAGTCAAGCAGAGCAGCAGGTTTTTTTTTTTCTCTAAGCCGGTGTGACATGTAACAGACAAGGTTCACATCCTGACACTCACACCTGACAGAACCGTCGTGGATTTCTGATAATGAGGTGGAGAGGCAGGTGGAGGGAAAGGTTTGTGGCTGGTGCAGCTCACTTCTTGCCTAATGGCATCCTTACAGATGAAAACCTTCTAGAGGCAATAATGATTAAGTCTGAGAAAACCCTGGAGACGCAGATGAATGCTTCAGCTCAGAAATGTCAAATTTAATCTTGAAATCCTCTAATAAGTAAATTCATTTTCAAGAATTAATGGAGTCTTTTCGCACTCCAACTGAAGCTGAGGTAAAGTCAAAAGAACACGAATAAATTTAGGTCATATGTTGGTAATTCAGTAATGTCAATGATGGTTGATGTGAAACCAAACCTAAAGGCTTTAAGCAGCAGAGGGATTCAGAGTTTGGTTTTGAAACGACTAAAAACTGAATCTTTAGTTGTTGCAACGCTGAGATAGCTTCACAATAAGCCATGCCATTCCAAGATTGTTGAAGTAGTTTACCTGTTCATAAAGAAGCATCAAGTCTTTGGTTTTTATGGTTGTTTAGTTTACATTTGGAAGGACAGAAGATATCCGTGTCAAAAATAATTTCTGGTGAAACTAGTTCCGAACCCTTTCACTGGTTAAACATTGCTTGAAGTTTATTAGATGGTTTGCAGAAATCTAAGAAGTGATTCTGATTCTGGTTTTTGTACCTTCATGTTTTTATCTGTAGTACCTTGGTGACTCAAGGCTCCAGCTTATTCAAATTTTAGACTCTACAGACCTTTATTTAGACTTCTATTTTTTCGAAACGGCCTGCTAAGAGTTATTTCCTACTGGAAGACGAAGGCCAATCCACAACCCACTAATTCAATGCAGTGAATTTGTTCAAACTTTTGCAGAAACAATAATGTTTCTACCACCATACTTTTGAAGAAGCTGCTATTTGGGTCATACCGGTCAAGTCGTTGCCAAACAGCTCAATGCATGTTAATTCAAATCACTGCGATTTCTCCTCAGGCTTCTCTGAATAACTGAGATGTTTACCTACAAAGAGAGGTATGCAAACATCCACCTACAGACAAACTCTTACTGCTCTGCTTGGCAACAAAAAGTTCATTATAGGTGGAGTGGTGGCTTAGTGGTTAGGAACAGAGAGCTTGGAATCCTGAGGTTGTGAGTTTAAAACCTATTCCCACAGACTGCTACTCTGGCTCCCTTAACCCCTGATTGCTCCCCGGGGGCCTCACGATGGCAGGCCCCTGCTCTCCAAGGGGATGGGTTGAATGCAGAGGGTTATTTTCTCCAATGTGAGATCTGTTTATCCATGTTGAAATGAACTGGATCTGCTTTTTTCTTCTTATAAAGTATCAAACTTAAGGCAGGGAAACAAGGATGCATGCTTTAGTGCAAATTCCAATTATAAAATCACTTCTTTGTCCAAATACTTGCCTTGAAGAAAAACCTTTATAAGCAAGATCTCTGCAGAAATGATGCATGCTGTGTCCTGCTAAGAATGATTTAAAGTTTCTGTACCCCAACTGAAAATATGATAACACAAAAAGATGAGCAAATGAAGGAAACACTTGGTTTTGATTAGCTTTTTTTATAAAAGAAAAAAAGAGTGTGTAATTGTGTCTGTTATATTCAGCCCCATTTACTGAGACACATTTTAATCCTTTGCAGCCAAATGTCTTTAGAAGTCACCTCATTATTACACAGAGTCCAGCTGTGTGTCATTCAGTCTCAGCACAAATCCAGGTCAGAGGAGCAGCCAGCAGAGCTCTGTCAACACTGAAAGGAGCTGCAAAGCTCAGAAAGGAGAGTCTGTCAACTGGACGACAATTAGCCATGCATAAATCTGGCTATTATGGTAAAGTACTAAAAATATCAGAGGTCCAGCTACAATTTTCTATAAGGGTCACAATTACACAAAAGAACAAACACATGTTGTGTTAAAAGCCAAGAAAAAAAAACTGTTTTCAAAAATATATTTAAAAAAAGACAGTGAAGACATCAGCCTAACATGTAGAGGCGACCATTTTCATACCTTCTGGGCAGTGACGGTTAAAACCTGAATGCCCTCTGAGCTTCAGCCTGTTCTTTGGAACGACCAGGAAAAGCAGGTCAGCCGACCTTAGAGATCGTTTAGGAGAGTGCGGGAGAAGCAGGTCAGAGATAGGCTGGAAAAAGACTTTTAAGACATTAAACAAAATAAAAGAACTTAAAATTTAATTCTTTATTACAGAGGAAGCCTGTAAGGTGCAGCCAGAACAAAAGTGATGTTTTCTTACCTTTGTGATCGAGTTAGAAACTATCAGCTGCTATCAGCTTAGAAAAACTGAAGAAGAGAGAGGGGAGCCTGTATGACCCTAAGATACATTATGAAGGAGTGAAGGCTTTGTTCAAAATCCTGCCTAAGAAAAACAGATTTTTGAAAATTTGTCAGCTACACAAAAGCTTTTTTTTTTTTTTTTTACAGTAAGGTGGACATTTTTTGTCAAATCAAGAGTTGCTATGAGTTTTCACTCCCACCTCAGATTAGAGCAAAACTGAATTTTTTGCCTCCTAAAAAAACTATGCATGGCAGAAATCCTGCACACAGCATGTCAATAGTGAAATATGGCAGCAGCATCATGCTGTGGGAAGACTGATCTTCAGTAGGGACAGGAAATCAGGTTAAAGTTCAAAGCTTTATGACCGGAACTAAATCAAAACAGCTTAATGCTACAAAAGACTCCAGTTCTGAAGAGGAGGTTAGTCTTCTAATGTGACAATGACCTAAAAATAAACCCAGAGAAAAACTTAACTGGTGTAAAGTTAATTACTGTATAATCATGTGTTACCAAAGTCCGTATATAAAAATAATCACAAATTCAAAATTGACACCAGGTCACATTGAGTTTGTGCAAGATTACATATTCTGGGCAGCAATTTTAGCTTTTTATATTTGCAAAATTTGTGGAGACTCTGACAAGTGTATATATAAATAGTGTATATATAAATAGATGTCTATTTGCAGGGGAAAATCTAGGATCAGAGGGTGAGGGGTGCTGAGCACCCGGGCAAGATACATTTCACTGTTTTCTACTTATACTTGCCACATTTTTTAAACTTGCTCAGTGTCTTTTGCCAATAACTGACTCTATTTGTGTTTTCTCTTCCTGCGTTTTTCTCTTCTTGGACGGGCGGTACCGAAACTTACCTGGCTTTTCCTCAACTTAAACCTTGCTCCTCTCCTTCCCGTTGTACACCTCTCTCTCTTTGGACTGGCAATTCTAAAATGGATTCTATTTAACAAGGTAAATAAACACAGTTTTGCTTGAAAGTTTAGACACCCTCCTGATAAAGAAAAGGATAAATTCACAACAGTAATTCTGATAAAAAGAAACTGAAAAAAAATGTATAAATAAAAACATACAAAATTATGATTTGATAGACTGAAATCTTGATTTTGAGTTGTGATTTTAAAAATATCATTAATCATTAAAAAAAAAGGTCCCAGACACTTAGAGACCCTTGCTCATGAACATTTTACCAACAAACCATCAACAGGAGTAGAAATCTGACTGAACATTTAAGAAATCACCTGATTGTAGTGATTCCTTCAAAGTGTTGCTCAAACTTTTAGTGTAGGAGCTCCATCGTGCTGGTTTACCTGTTTTTTTGTTTGTTTGTTAAGTGTTAATATTTATATTAAACGTCAATTAAAAATTGATGGCACTATTTTCATCTAATTTCTACTTTTTCACTGGCAGCTACACTGAAAAAAAGAATGCAACCGTTTTCGTCATTTACTTAATCATATTTAGTTTACTTTAACACAATTGTTTTTATGTCCTAGCCTACTAACATGAAAAAAATTGTGTTAAAGTAACTAAATATGATTAAGTAAATGCCAAAAATGGTTGCATTTAATGGGAAAGTATGTATATTTTATATATATATACCGGTATATATATATATATTTTTTTTTTTATCCAAGTACTGTATAGTTTTTAGATTGTTTAGTATGTTTAGTACTGTTTAGATGTTTAGTATTATTTAGTATGATTTTGTATTACTTTTTTCAATTTATAAGGCACATACAATATAAAAAAAGACAGACCCATATTTTAGTGGTGCTACTATTTAATTTAAGGGTGCTTCAGCACCTCAAAAAAATGGTCTAAAAACGCCTATGCCTACAGTATTTGTAAAAAATGCTGACCATTGTAAAAAACTTTTATTTTTTATTCTACTTTGACAACCAGATGTAACATTTATTATAAGTCAGGTAAACCTTTTCCCTTATCTGTTTTTCTTTTAGAAAGAATAACCATGTAATAATCCTACAATATAGCGGTCTTAAAGGCTTATGTTAGATAGGCTGTTTCCAAGCAGAGACTGAAACTGACCTTATCAGTGAAGATATTAAAACACACTCCCATCCACATATGAAAGGTCATACACCTTTATTGTCTGCTTCGTGAAAATCCTTTCTGCGAGACCTTTATTGAGCATCACTCTCTGGCATATTTTACATCAATACCAATGGAATTTTTTTTTTTTTTAAGTCCTAACAGACTTGTAAAGTAAGGAAAAGTGCAGTGAAAACTCTGTGAATCCCAACTTTGATTCTTGTTGAAGCGCATAATGAAATGTTACTAAACTGCGTGAAGAGAATGGGGCCGTCTGAGACGCGAACATCAAGGAAGGGAACATTTCCCTGCCGCATGAGGGACTTAATCAGGACAGCTTTCTCCAACTGTGATCCATCTCCTGAGGACGAAGCACAGCCAGCTCCCAGCCTTTGATGCGTCTGCCAACCGACTGGCCGTGTGTTTTCCTTGGCGATAAATTTCCTAATATGCATGTAATGACAGTGGCCTGGCGGAGGATGTGCAACAGATGTTTTCTTAATTATGTGCTGGTTAAGGTGGAAAGCTTTGAGGGTGTAGGTCGTCTGGTTAAAACTGGGGTAGGATTTCTGTCGGGGTGTGTTTAGTTATAATCGTTTTATCCTGAGCAGACAAATTAATTTCCAGACCTATGATGTGATATAAACCAATGGTCCTTCCATAGGTTTGATTTATATGTTGTGTTTAGTTCTTGCGGCTTTATTTCTGTAAACTTCCATACCTGTCCCTTCGTCATTTTCTGTTGCATCATAGAAACCTTTATACTCTGGTTTATTTACAGCCTGGAAGGGATGAAAAAGTGAGGAATTGATCATTTATGTTCTATAAAAGTAAATATGATTATTAAACATTGTATGTATTTACATATTTTGTGCTTCATCTGAATGACCACAGGTTGTATCCATCCTTCTTCATATCCTTCCTTCCTTATTTACCTCCTTGGGACTTTCCTTAAATACTTTTTTTTCTATTTGCTTGGTTTTGCTATTCTTATATTTTTCCTTCCTTCCTTCCTTTCTTATTTGTCTTATCCTTTAGTCCAGGGGTGTCAAACTCATGTCCTTGGTGGCTGGTATCCTGCAACTTTTAGATATGTCCCTGATGAAACACATTGAATCAGATGGATGAATATCCTCCTCAAAATGCAGTGAAATGCTGATACTTAATGGGCAAATTATAGCTTCTAGCTCCTCTTCCTTTACCTTTCACAGGGGAAACAGGAAGAACTCTACAGTGGAAGCTTTCCATAAAGAAAAAACAAAAACATATGAAGATGTGTACATCAGCAAGTGCCATACAGAGTACACATGAAAAAAAATTGTGTTAGATGGGCTATGCCTTTACATCATGTCACACAAATGATCATGGGAGTGTTTAACTCCTATGTGCCAAATAGGAACCTCTAGAGGTCCCTATGCTAAATGAATTCTTCATAGGAAGCGTTGGGGCAGAACTAGTTTTATATTTGCTAAGTTACTTTTACTTGAGTAACTTTTAGAGGCAAATGTACTTTTAGAGGTAGTTTTACGTTACTGTACTTATTATGTAAATTATATTCTAGTGAGAGTATTGCTGCTGTTACTTAAGTGATATAAATTTGTCTACCTGCCATGAGTACCTACTGTACAAATTATGTTTCTTTTATCTAAAGAAAAACATTTGGAAAGGTGTTACTTCTGTTTGAATTTGCTATTTTGTAATTCTGTTTTTTATTTGTATTTTTTTTTTTCATTTCATTTATTGTATACTTTGGAATACCAGAATTTGCAGATAACTTTATGTCTTAATACAGTATTTTAAACACGAAATCAGAATTTATGAGCGAACAATTACTCAGTACTTGACTAGCCATTTTACCAGGTACGTTTTCAGTCTCCCTTGAGTAATTTCTACAATTATTACTTTTTACTTTTACCTGATTATACTGTATATAATAAAGTAAAAGTAAAATATTTATCTACTTTACCAACCTCTGGTCAGCACTATCCAGATGATGACAAGGTCTGAAACACAGAACTGTTCCCATTATATAATTATTATTAAAACAACATATATATTTTTTAAACTTTTTCTGGAATGTTTAAAAGAAATTGCTATTTGAAGAAGTAAAAGAGGATAAAGTTTATATTCATGCATTCAGTATGCTGGGGTTGTTGAATCCTTTTGTTGCAGACAGAATGTCTGCATAGAGTAGTAGGTTTTAATTATTAGCAGCTGTGTATGTGCTGTAGAGTTAGCCTTTTTAAATCCAGCCTGAGTGTCTTTATGTCCTAAACTGTGGCAGCTTGGTTTGGCTGGCGATCAAATTGTCTATGCAGCAGTATCAGATGTTTCAAAAGGTAGTGTTCGATAATAATAATAATAATAATAATAATAATAATAATAATAATAATAATAATAGTCTGCATTTAAAACATCCTCTTGGGGAGCAGTGGGCTGCCATTTTGTGGCGCCCGCAGAGCAGTGTGGGGGTTAAGGGTCTTGCTCAGGAACCCAGAGTGCAGGCTGTGGGGATCAAACTGGGTACTTGCAACCTTCTCAGAGCACAAGCCCACTGCTCTAACCACTAGGCCAACTCCCCACCCCCTACCCATTATTTGTTTACAGGTAAATGTATGTATTTTTGTATGACTTTAAAACACAAGACAAATTTGGAAGTCAATGTCATGATCTTGGCACTGATGACTACAGTAGCTTAATTACTCATTCAATTCACCTGTCTAACCTACCTGTATTTAAGGTGCTTGCATCCTGTCATCAGCACAATATTATTCCTGAGAGTGTTTTTAATTGTTCCTTGTTGCCTCTCAAACACTGAGCCTGCCTGTTCCCATCTGAACGGTTTGCCTGAACTGTCTTTGGACTCCTGGACCTCTGAAACAGCCTCTTCCTGTTCTGATCTGTTTGCCTGACCTGGCTTCGGACTCCCAGACCTCTGAGCATTCCTGTTCTGATCTGTTTGCCTGACCTGGCTTCGGACTCCCAGACCTCTGAGCATTCCTGTTCTGATCTGTTTGCCTGACCTGGCTTCGGACTCCCAGACCTCTGA
>NW_015150745.1:66223-73927 GCF_000732505.1 Cyprinodon variegatus
GTAATGATTTTTTAATTAAATGGATTTGAAGGCTTTGCTACATAATCCCATCTCAGCTATGTCATTCATTTGCTTGTGTGTTTTTGTCCAGAGCATGCTTATTCCTCATCTTAAAGGTATAGAGAACGATTTTTTATTTCCAGATGGATCATCTAAATAACGGGTCTGGATATATGTTTACGTAAGCCACTTCTAGGTGTTCGTCCCGTTAGCTATGTTTTTCTGCACATGTGCACTTTCAGGCGTATATCCGTGGTGAGCTAAGGTTTCAGACAGTCATTGAAGCTCACCTTTCTCACCGTCGTTCTTTGAATATGGCAAAGCATTATAGGATTTACTGTAACAGAGGCCTGCTCTGTCGCAACCAAACAGGGTTAACCAATAACAAAGATGGCGCAGGCACCACTCAGTGGAGGAGGAGTTACATGACCAACAGAGCAAAAAGCAGTGATCATCTGTCTGAACAGTCAGTTAACTGAGTTTGCCATAAAGTCCACTATATAGTCCCTGTTCTATATAGGGATTGAGGGATTTAGGGGTTAGGGCGGACGTTCTGGCACAGTAAGCTTGTATGAGCTATGAGAACAGCAACTTTTAAACAGAGCGTGCACGAGGAGAAATGGACTCCTGCATGCTCTTGTATGCGTTTAATAGGCCTTCCCTCTCGGGAGCAGGTACAGGGTTGTGCATGAGCTTTTTTTTTTAAGTGGAGATGGCAGGTCTTTTAGAAATTCCTAAAAATCCTCCACAATACCTTTAATTGTAAAAACAAAGCTGTAGTAGAGCTTTATGATTCTGTTAACCACTCTCTTAAACCAACTCTAAGTAACTATTCAATGTTTATAAAATCTTTTCATATCTTTTGTGGTTATATGTCCACTTATAACTAGTTGAATGACACCTCTGTGATGGTATGTGGGGGTCTGTAAATCCTTTCACCGACACTAGGCAACTTTGAGGAAGGTGGCAGCAACCCTGTCACTAAACAGCTACAAATGTGCAGACTGCTTTACGGCAAATTTCATTTCTCAGTTTCCGCATTCGTTATAAAGCTGAAAGTAGATACGACTAAATTTACCTGACAGACTGCATATTTGTGCAAATTGTGCATGGTTGATATTCTGGCAATGCGGCACTGTAATCCTGGGATCTGTACGTGTGTTTACTGGCTTAAATGTGATCAAAGTACAAGAGTTGAAACTGACACAGGCTCTGTTAGAAAGAACCATTTGTTCTTAAATCAGCAGTAGGAGTATGACCATGATGCTTTTAATGTATTTTGCCTAGAAAATGCCTTAGAGTCTCATTAAACTTCATTGATTTTTCAAGGTTTTGCAGATTATTATGGAAATTATATGTTAATTATAATTATTAGCAGTAAAAACTGTATGCAAGAAATTCCTAATATGCCATTAAGCTCTATACTCGTAGCCTGAGGTGCATTTTATGCATAAAATGTATTCATGAAATATACACTTGGAATTGAGGGGAATTTTTCCTAGAAATGCATTGTGGCACATTATTACCGCAGTCTGAGTGTATTACTGTGGGGAAATAGTCACTTTATGTGTTAGTGTGGAGAAGCGGTATTAGTGATTTATCTGTTTACACTCTGCCTCACTTCAGGTTGGTGTTTATCATCATCATATCGTCTCACTAAGAGGTTCTTCGTGGATTTCTGCCTGTTTTTCCTGAACTGCTGAACCCACACTGGGGTTAAATCAACATTAGGATCAGCACCTTTCACAGGGCTTTATTTTTTATCTGAAATCTTAAATTCCTCACAATGATTTTAATGAAAGTTTTAATTTGGCATTTCCTTGACCCAGCCAATAATGTGTACAACTAGAAGTACACTATGTTCTCTCCAGAAGCAACTGTCCTTCGGTTGACCTTGAGTCACAAAGACTTCTTTTCTTACCCTGTTAAACAGAACATTTTCCTCAGCCTCTTTAGTCACTGTCATTATCATGTGGTCTACATTTACATGAATGGCCTGTAGTCTGCCTTATGGTCAGATGATATGACCAAGATTCTCACTTAACAACCTTAACATATTACTAAGAAAAATAATTTTTAAATCTTAGACAAATTCAAATTATATTGTTTAAAATCCAGAAAAATGATGAACAATAAGAACTTTCTCATATTATTGAGAACACCTGACAGAACTTTATTGGTACTTATCCAATAAAGCTTTTCTATTGCCTTGTGTTGCATTGCAATGTTAGTTTTTCCACTTTCTAAGCATCAGGTAATTGTCATGACTTTAACTAAGTTGAGGCTCAGAATGACGGAAGCTAATTCCTTCACGGTGAGCGCGGAAAAGCTGCAGAGCATTGACTTTTAGAGAAACATCTGCAGCAGCAGTTAGAATCTACACAGTTTGCATCATGAATTACTGGTAATTTACTCACATTCATTTGCTGCTCTACATTTTCTTGACATCGGGGGGTAAAGTTATTTCACAGAGATGGGAAAAAGTATTTCCCCTTTTAGATTTTTTTCTATCCATGCTTCATCGTCCCCCTAAAATATTTGAAATTATCAAATTAATTTCAACATCAGACTTAAAATAACTAGACGTAAAGAAGCATGTTTCCAAATCCTTTTTTGTTGACCTTTCTTTCTCAGCAGAGGTGCCTAAATTCGTCCCTATTTAGAGGTTTTGATCCTCAGCAGCTGTGTTGAGGCAAAGGCTGAAATGACAGGGGGCTTCAAATCCTAAAATAAAATCGTAACTCTAATTCTTTGACTGACCTGGATAAATATATGGATAAAATAAATTTTGTTAGAATATATAATATAAAACGAACCGAACGTTTATTTTGTAAAGTTCCTATATGGTCCTAAACATACTTAAAGTAGTTTTCGCTCCCCTATTTCTACCTTTTAAAGCCTAGATCACATGACTGAATATGCATATTGTGTTATGGCATCATTTAGTGACTTCTAGCACAAGCTAGACAGGGGGAAGGTTGCCGCCATTTTTACAATCCATGCCGGAAGCACACACTGAAAGCATAATGAATTTGCCAGAGTTCTGTCCCTAAAGTCTGAAGTTGGTCCCATCAGGAAGTTCTGTAACATCCACTGGCCTATGTTTTAGACTTCCTCTACTATTTCTCAGTCTCCACATATTATGAAGAATACATACAATGAAGAAAAGTCTAAAACTTCTGTAAACTTTATGGGCAAAAATATAGACGATCAAGTTAAGAAACAAAAATACACAGAGCATCTCTACAAACAGAGGCAAGTGTTTATTGATGTTTAAAAAGGGTAGAAATTACAGTATATATTAAATCTTTAAATTTCCTTATGGTTAAAATAAAATAATTTCTAAATGAAAGATTAAAAAATTCAGGAAAATGAACTTTTTCTTTGGATTTCTGGCATTACTTCATTGGTTGCCTCTCACTTCTAGTAGTTTTTAGGACGGCCAATACTTTACTTGAAGGGATGGCAACAGCAGAGGAGAAAACGGAGACAGCTGAGAAGGTGACATCAGACAGAAAGAGAAAGAGATGGAAAAGAAGCTTAAACAATATCTATGTTGAATTATCTTTTTTTTTTTTTTTTTTTTTAGGTTTGTTTGAAATATTTTGGATCAATGTCCAATAGCATGATCAAAATGTGCTTGGTCTCAAAGTCAAGAACCAACTAACTTCCTTAATGATTAGCTTTACTCCAGATTAGGGCTGGGTAAAAAAATCAGTTTAATCGATTTTTAATCGATTCCTTTACATTTTTGCAAAATCGATGTGTATGGTATGAGATCGATTAGTTTTATAGTGACGTTCACATTCAAATGACCAGGAAAGATGCACTCAAGATTACTTCAAGCCAGACAGCTGCAAATATAGCCAATAGGTTGACTGAAAACATTAACAAATGGGGGCTGAACAGCAAACACCCTGTAGTTGTTACAGACAACGCAGCAAATATGGTTTGTGCAGTGAAGATAATGCAGCTCATGCATGTCTGCTGTGTCCCCGCTGTGTCACGTCTACTTGCTCGATTTAGGCTTTTTCACTTTTCACAAACAAGTTTGCACTTTTGAGACACTTTTTTCACATCTCAAGTTTAAACTGTCCGATTTACAAGTTTGCACTTTGTGTTTGAAATACATGAGTATTTTGAAACACAGTTGAACCACTTTCATTATTGTAAAAACAGATTGAATCAAAATTAATCGATTTAGAACTGTACGAATCAAAATCGAATCGATTCAGGGCTTTGGTTAAAATACCCAACCCTACTCCAGATGCAACTAGATGCTCACCTTCCAAAACAGTTCCAACTTTCTCCCTTAATCCCAAAGAATATTTTCATATATCACTAATTAACTCACATTCATGTTGCTGAGCATATTGTTTTAGTTGACTTTTTTAACAATCTATCATAAAATATATAACTTTAATAATTGCTTTACACTCCTTTACCTTCCTGAGTTTTTACTTTCTATATCATCAGATGAAGCAGTCTGTTGTGGAAAGCAGTCTAAACATCTAAACACAGTCTGCTAATTGTGACCACATAGATAACTGAAAAATTTTACTCACCTACTATGCATAAAATAGGACATGATGGAATATTTTTCAAGATTTCATGACTATTAGGAGGATATCTTTAGATACTGATTATATATGGACCTCCATGGTACTAAACATCTTTGGATCAGTAGCACTGACAGCCATATATATATATTGCTGCTTTATAAACTTCCTGATAAGGTTTTTCCGTTACTGTCTTTTTGCACCACAACATGACCTACCTTCATTATAAGAGAAGGTAGGTCAGACTCATTAGTTTAAAAAAGAGCAAAGGAAACAATCTGGAAACGATGAATTATCAATCCTAATTTTGCACATCAGAATTACGTGTTGCGTTTTGTCTGGACATTTCTAGCATTTTAAAATGTTGTTTATGAGTTTAACCCCACAGTTTTACTCTAAATACCTAATAAACTTACTTTGAGGTAAGCCTACCTGCAAAAAGAAAAAAAAAAGCACTATAAAGCGTTCAAACGTAACTTTTTTTGTCTGCGTTAACTCCTGATTTCTCACCGTTGGTTATCAGAACCCACACAAAATTCTGGAGAATCCAGGTTGTTTCCTTCACTTCAAACAAGTTTTTAGGACTAAATAATTATCCCCCTATGATTCACAATATGTTCTCCTTTTGAATTCTCAAACTCTGAATTCATAATTTGTTCCCCTCTGTTTATCTCAACAGTTATGTTTGGCTTGCAGGTGTTTTTCTGGACATATTGTGTTACAGCAGCTCCAATGACGGTGAAGATTACCAAATTTGGTGGTGAAGTATCTCCCCCTGGGATGTCATTACTTTAAACCCTTCTGCAATACATCAATTTCTAATTAACATTTGCATATTAGATTGTCAGGGGAAGGAGGGGGGGAGGCTCACGCACATGAACTTGTGCTAATTAATTGAAATCAAATGAGCCTGGAGCTTGAGAGGAGGGGCGGAGCAATGAAGTGCATCAACAACTACTGGGAGGAGTAGACTGGATCCTCTTTTGCTGGCAGCAACGCCCGTTACATCCAGAAACATTAACTCTTCAACAGCTGAACTAGCTTGGAGCATGTAGCCAGGGTGGAAGTCTGTCTGCACGCATGGGTGTTTTATCTGTCGGGTTTAAGGCTTTGTTGTCGCACTTTGAGCGGATTGATATGGCCCATTCAGTAGGTCGGTTTTGGGCGAGGATTTGATAATGGTTTTCCGTTGTCCTAAAATCCTCAAAAAGAAAACATTATTAACCTCTCGTAGCCTTCTATGGCAGATACTTGATTGTTATCTTGTGTTCTCTGTATCAGTCTCATCTCGGACCTCCTCCAGTGTCCTATTTTTCAATTGTCTTTTTTAAGTGTCTTAAATTTTTTTTTTTTTTTTTTTTACGAATTTGCATGAGGGCTGTTGGCTCCTAAAAACCAGCCCATCTAGGCAAATAGATCATTTGATTCATGCCAGACAGATGAGATGGAAATTAGCAGACATCCATAATGCATGATTATAACTCATGATTCATCTAAATTATCTTACTACTGCTGAAGAGGATTAGCTAAACCGATGAGAGAATTATTGTTCCCATGCATTTCCTTCCACTTTGCCTGGAACAGACTTTGAAGTTTCTCTGGAGATAGGCTGTTAGGGTTGTTAAGTTTCCCCAACTTTAACCTATAAAAAATGAAACAAAGAGAGCCTAAGATTTTTCCTGAAATGCTTTGCAAAGGGGAGAACAGTATCAATCTCTGCATCTCCGCTTGGCTCAACACTTGCCAGGCTTTTTATTGAGCAGTCAACACATTACAACAGCAGGCGTTAGTTTTGATTACGCAATCTCTTAGACATAGCATGAACTTTTAAGATAGGGAACTTGCCTGGTTCCAGTATACGCTTTATACAAGGTGTCAGGGTTATGAACTTTCACTTCTGTACTTCTCAAATAAAAAACGGGAAAGCATTCTTGCAAAATATTTGACCGTCTTATGGCCTTCATACACTATTTCCAATGATGAGAGTAACATATAGAAAAACAAATGATTGAGAGCAACATAAAACATATAAATGAATAAGATGATAAAAACAACAGAAATCATAATAACTCCAACATAGGTGACCTATACCATCCGAGGCAGGATATGCTGAGAATTCCACGCTACTGATCCCAATCCAGATGTACTATTCAACTGGGAGGAGCACATCTGCAAACATACTTCAAAGATGTTACTTGATGTAGCTCAGAATTCCTTCAAACATCAAGGGAATTCAGGTCACTCATACTTACCGAGCGTTCTCCAGCCTTTAGGTCATTG
This sequence comes from Cyprinodon variegatus, assembly GCF_000732505.1. Taxonomy (NCBI): domain Eukaryota; kingdom Metazoa; phylum Chordata; class Actinopteri; order Cyprinodontiformes; family Cyprinodontidae; genus Cyprinodon; species Cyprinodon variegatus. Next base: position 73,063 of record NW_015150745.1, read on the forward strand.
CCTTTCAACTTTGGTCAGAAAATGCTTCAAGTTAATTCTACCGAAGTGTTTGTTTTTGCATTAAATCATATTTCCAACCATAAGTAATTGCACCTTAGCTCCTAAATATTTTTTTTATGATAAACTGCTACCCCTTAGGGTCAACTGCCAAAGATTAGACGATGCAAAAGCCAAGCGGTTCTGTATTATCCCACCAATTTCCATGAAAACCTAATTAACAGCATCCAGAAGATAGACGTATCTAGTCAGATCCATAATCTCTTCTTTTAGTTTCATGTTGAGCAGCACGGGTGTAGAATGAAGTCTGAGTATGTAAGGTTTAACATGAGCCATGCTCCCGCATTGCAGTGATCAATCAGTGGAGGTTCAGAGAGAAAAGATGCCTGCAGGAAGCAAGTGAGATGTCATGACTTTGCTGCAAGGCGACAATTTGTTAAAACAGAAAAGCTTCATATACTCGAATGTTGTTTGTTTGCAGAGTCTAATTTAGAGCTGAATACTAAATTTCTACTTTGTATGTAAATGTGCAGAAGCAAATATTTTCTGAGTGAAGAGTTGCACTCAAGGCAAAAAGAGTCAAACACCGGCTGTCTCCAGAGACAAGGAAAACTATCACGGCTTTGAAGAAAGCTGTACTATCTTCAATTCCAGTATCTTTAATGTATATATATTGCCCAAAAGTCATTTAGGGTTGAGAGATGAACATCTTCTTGGGAATGAAACATTTTTTTGTGGTTCCATCCCATATTGATATTGATTGGACAAGAGGAATCACAGGCAAAGTCCAGGAGAACAAGTACTTACATTATTTTTTTTCCTCTTGCATGAAACTCAAAAGTGGAGCATATATATATATATATATATA
>NW_015150745.1:74473-98878 GCF_000732505.1 Cyprinodon variegatus
CCAGTGCAAGTGAGATGTTTGTCACAGCAAGAGTCAATACCCTACAAGCTGTTTTACGAAAGTTAATGTATAAGTTTATTTGTAGGTTAAATGCATCTGGAAATGATATTATCTTGTCACTTACTGATACCACACGTAGTGCAATCCGATATCAGCCTAAGCTGTGGAGACAGTGGTATTCCTGTCTTCTTAAATGTCCTATTTAGTTGATAATGGTACTTGTATTGTGTTTTTTTTTTTATTAATAGCTATTTTTATTTTATTTTATGTATATATTTATTCGACCATGAGTCCAGAATAAAGTTTTTTTTTTATCTTTTAAAATCCAGCATCAACTTTTAAAGAAGTTTTAGCACAAAGCTAAGCTACGATTTAAGAAGATAGCTTGTCATCTGTTGACAACATGTAGATGTTTCTCAAATGGACCAAGACCAGCAAAAAGCTATAGATAGATTCTCAGTTAAACATCAGAAATACCAGTCAGCTCCATGTTTCACATAAAAAAGGGGGATTTTTTTTTTCAGCAAGCATATTACCTTTACATTTGGATTCTGTTGCTTGTTATGGTAGTGTTTAAGGTATGAGGTAATATAAGAATATGTCATGAGAGCTCACCTGTATGGATTTTCATTAAATAATTGGAGGAAATGGCTTCACCTATCCACAGCCATATTGCAGCCATGTTCCCACCTGTTACTCACATGATGTCACTGCTCTGTCCAGGCATGTTGTGCATAAATATCAGTATGCACTGCATTGTTTAGGGTATGTAGCTTCTCGTCAACAAGTATGCATGTAGTAGAGCATTAACAGTGGATATATATATATATATATGTATATTTTTTTTCCTTTTGAGAAAAGTATTTAGCAGTTAGATACGGCGGCAGCTATACTTAAGATGTGTACACAAAGATTTGCCAGGTTTAAATTACATTGCACCATGATCTGTTCTGTAGTGTCCAGCCCTCTATAGTAAAATGTCCTCTGTAGACACTTTTTTTTTAAGATGATTGTCCTGATTGTAATTCCATGTGTGATTAAAACTGGTTGTTGAGTTTCAGAAATCTCCAAAATTTTGGAAATGTCACATTGCCAAGAAAAATGAGTTTTTATGATTTTATCAAAATACAGCATTAAATGGGCATTAAAATTAGCATTAAAACAGTCTTATAGGTCTTGGGGAGTTAAGGGGATCCGAAACAAATTCACACTGCTAATATGGTCCAGGAAAAAAAAATACATTATGTCACATTTTCTACAGTAAATGTAAAAAACTAGTCCCTGCTCATGGAATACAACCTGTGCAACGACTAAAAACCCCTTTATTATGCTGGACTGAGTTCAATCTAAAATCTTAAGATATTTTTTCAGCATTAGCAGTAATTTCTAACCAGAAATGCTTACCGGATGTCGTGAATGTCTGAACCATTGATGTTTATAATGAGGTAATTCCTCACACATTTGATGCAAAACATGGACAATGAGAGTGAAAGCATTTTCTGACCATGAGGATTAGTTTTGTATGAATGATGCGTTTAAGGACGGAAGGAATAACTTCAAAAACTGGTAGAAGTATGTGTATACTCGTTTCAAGGACAACAGGACCCTTTTTATTATGTTTCTATAGATGATTCAATCCTCTTGATCAATCTAGTCTCCCTCTGCGAGGAAATTACATGTTGTGTCAAGTTGAGGCAGAGCAATGCGCTCCGATAATCAACCATTGCGCCGAATCTTTGACGGTCGTCTGGGAATGCTAATCAGTCTTCCATTAGATTTTTTTTCTCTGACGCCTGCCATTAATCCTCCCAGTCTTGTGTGATGAAAAGGCAGCACTCCTTTGAACGTAATTAACTCCCATGATCGCTTCTGAACCTCGCTGAATTGAGTGCTCTGATCGAGAGAAATTACACCAGGCTATTGCAAGTATTTAATGGACCCACGAGTGTCAATTAATCTGGAGGAGCTTTTCATTGCACTTTCTTTTCATGTCCACTCGCCCAGGTTTTTATTAAAATGCTCTTATTCTCAGCTTCTGCCTTTTGAGTTGAACGGCATTATAAGGCAATACAATAACTTTCTTCATGTTTTGATTAGCCTGAGGGCGCTAGAACTCCTTCGCCTTGACTTTAGACCAAACTGTGCCGATTTTAAGTGAAATGCTTCAGGAAAGGATTTAGGTGTTGGAAATGAAAAATAATGAAATGCCCATCAAATGGACACAGGTTCTGATATTTTGAAATGAAAAAGTACATGTAAGATTAGATCAGGTAGCCTGTGGAGGTAACGTCAATAGATGGGGGTGTTAATTCAATAATCATAATGGCTAAGAAGCTTGGATGTTTTTTATGACCTATAACTGTCCTATAAAAGTCTTACAATTGCTTTAAATGTTATAAATCATCCTTTTACCAATTCTCAGTTGATTAAAAAAAGAAGAAAACTACAGGATTTCCAATGTCTCTCAAATAAAAACACAGTAAAGCTGCAGATTCACAGGAAAGAAGCAAAGCAAACACTGGGTCTTAGATTAAACATGCATGTATGCACAACTGCTTGTTGCAACCCTCGTATTATATCTACACCAACATACAGTAACTCTACAATCAATTACTGTCAGCTTCTAGAGTAGAAAAAATGGCCTTCTGGCTTTCCCCCCGTCCTCCATGTTTTTTTTATTACCAATTCAGCAATGCATTACCAAATCTGTGCATGTGAGAAAAATAATACAATGAATGAAAGAGTAGGTAAAACATGTTTAACTATGCAGCAAGCATTGTTCAATTAACATAAAAAAATGGGTGCTATGGCTGACACCTGCAAGGATGAATGAATGGTCGCCTCTCTGTCCAAATTCTGAACACTTTCAGGATCTTCAAGATCTTTCAGGTCTTTGAAGGTGTGTCCTTTGGTTCTGAGCCCTCCATGCTGCTTAAATACATCAGGTCTTTAAAAAAAACTGAGCGAAAGTCAGGTAGACTTCCAATTTAAGCATGTTGGTGGTATTGGCTTTATAACTTTTAAGATCTTACTAATTTCTTATATTTCTATTGCCCTTTTGGTGATTAAAATAAAAAGAAGAAATAAATAAAAGCTATTATCTTGAATGTACAGATGTATAAAAAAAAAAACAATGAAATAATAATGGATAAACAAATAAAAAGATAAATACTCACCGGGTGAGAGATTACTTAGACAGTCTTAGACAACTTTTATTGTCATTTTGTATACACAGAGTGTATAAAAAATAACATTTTCTTTTGTACAGCTTTCAGAACATTTCCATTCCATAAAATGCAGCAGTGATTAAAAAAAATGCTGCAAAAACGCACTGATTTGGAAGTTACACTTATGACAGTGGCACAAAATGCAACAGAGCTTTTCTGTAACCATAACAGTCAAGGCTGCAGCCACTACTGAGTTTTAATGATGCCATTTATCACATTCCAAAAGATCTGTGCATATCTGTAAAAGGTCAAAAACTAGCTGCTGTAAGAGCTTTTCTTAAAAATAAAGACATTATTTAATCAAATCTGCAATTTGTTTAACCTCTTTCTGCTGTTTGGTGATCCTGCCCTGGTCCTGCCTTTGAAATCAGCCTTTCCAGACTTTTACGCTTTCTATACAGCGTTAGTCAGTCTGGCTGGCCAGGGTTGGTGATTTCATCAAATTAAATATTATTATATCTCAATATGTCCATTGAAGGTTTACTGTCATTTTCACACTCTCTGTTTGACCTTTTAAAATATAAGTTCATGTTTCCAATAAAGCAGGGAATGATGTTGACATTTACATCACTAACTTGATGGATTGAGTCATTTTTTCTCCAAATTAGAGAAATTATTTTTTTTTCCATCTGCAAAAAGTCAAACAATCAATAAATACAGAGGAAGCACGTTTCTTTGGTTTAATACCCAGCAGACAGAATGTTGGACCACATGGAAGCTGTACTCCAACAATGTCTGCAATGGAGTGGCACCATCTTCCAGAAGTTTTGAAGTTTGGGAAAGCTCAATGTACAGTGATATTGTCCTTCTTGAAAAGACTTTTCCAAATGACAAAATCCAATTTAGTCTCATTTTAATTTGGATTTTAAAACTGGGGTTTGAATTAAAATGACACCTAGGGCTGTTTGGTGTAGTATGTGGATCATTTCCAATATTTGGAGTTTAAGTTTTAGGTTCTTCTTTTATGAACTTCAGGACCTGTTATTGAGATTGAGGTAATTGTTATTCAAGATAAGGTTTGAGACAAATATTCACCATCCATACCCTGGTATCTGGTTGAATTCACTTTTGAAGCTTGACAGTGCACTTCAAGTGTTTTCTGCATAGCTGTTATTGCTGATGCTCATCTTTTGCTATCAACCAGATTATGTCATTCAGACATTCCTGCTCATCCCAAATAAAAACCTTCATGTATTCATAATTGTTCTGGAGCCAAATAAAATCCTTATGTTCCCTTCCTTGAAGGTGTGCAGCCCATTTAAAATCATTGTTGCCGGTTGACTTAGAAGTCCTGACTTCCTGCAGAAAGCAGCTCAGGTAAGGCTAAAATTCTTTTAGTGCGGTCATGATTTATATCTTTAATCACTTTTTTATAAAGTTTTTTTTGTGTATATTTTATGTTTTATCTGGAGAACATGCATGTTTTTACATATTTTCATATCTATTTTTATGCTTTATTTCAAATTTAAGTAATATTTGATTGGAAAAAAACATACAAAATGACACAGTATTAAATCAATTTAAACTCTAGTCCTACTTACAAACACATACAGGAAAATAAAAATATGACTGCAACCACTTTTAATACTGAAATTCACAAATCGATCATTCTGCATCAATCAGCTCAATGCTTTTTGTTTCATAGTTGTGTCACAATGTACCGTGAGACTGAGGTCCTGGAGGAGTCTTGCCTGGTGATCTAAAGCAGCAGGTCATTAACAGCGTGCAGCTTACAGAGCCTGAGCCATGAAACGCTTTAATTAGAGTCTTAGTCAGGAGTTCCTTACAGACCAAACTTCTGTTGCACGTAGCTGCAGTGTGGTGTCATCATGCAGACTATAACTTTATGAAGTTAAGCCAGTATATATTAAACTGTAGGTACTTTACAAAAGCCAGAACATTTTAATTATATATGTTGGACTACAGGGTCTTTGACAATTGCTTTAACCTTCTCTTGTTTTTACATTTTAACCAAAAAACTTTTTATTTTTATTCTTCTTCATAATCAACATAACATAATTGGGGTACTTTTAAAGTAGCAGCAAATACCTATTTGTTTTTTCTCTTGCCTTAATTTTTGTTCAACCTCACTTACATACTGTAGATATCCTAAACACTATTATGAAGCTTCAGAAGCCTCTAAAAGGCAAATAAAGTCTGAACAAGCTATTCTGTGATGGATCAGAGGTTGTCCGAGACATTAGGTTAAGATAAAGACCAAGAACCATGTCAGCTAGCAAAGGAGAGAACTCATCAGAATCTGCCACAAGGCTAATGGTTACTCTGGAGGAGCAACAGAGTTACAGCTCAGAAAATCCAACTTTAATGTTAGAGTGTAGTAGTTTATAAAACAAGAAATCCTTGTTTCCAGGTTTCTTACAAGCTAAGAGGGTACTCAGCCAATATAGCAATAAATGAAAGTGGCGGAATCATTCTTTGAGGATGTTATTCTTCACCAAAGACACATACAATGGAATAAATAAAGGATAAGCAATCTGTTAAAGATGTGAAAGGATCCAAGACTCTGGCTGAGGTTCATCCAGCAGGAGTCTAAATAAACAGCCTGGTCCAAAAGCTCGTGGTTTAGCCCAAAGTTCTGCAATGTTTACAGTTCAAAGAACCATTTTTCCCTTCAGTCCAGCTAAAATAACTCCTTTAGAGCAACAGCCACAGGCCTCTCACCTTCCCATCTCAGCTAGGTGCTTCCATCCCTGTGTCGGCCCTACCTGTGTCCTTCTACTCTAAGGCGTCATATATATGATATCTTGAACTCAACCCTGGGCTCTTTGGGGTGGGACTGAGGCCCCTCACACCTGCTATTCTCCTGGTGAAAAAGCCTTAGAAATGTTTAAAATAAGATTTGTTGTCATCTTTTTTTTTTCTTTTTTGGATTTGAAATAATATTTATCTTAATGTTATTTAATGCAATGTTGTTTTTGTCAATTTTAAATCTTCAATATCTTCTAAAATCTAATCTTCTAATCTTCTAAAATCTTAAATAAAGACAAAAAATAACCAGATATTTGCATTTGTGTCAAATACAAATCCTGCAATTATTATTATTTCTACAGTATATTAAAAAAAAAAAACATTTGGTTTGCTATCAGTAATTTTTAGCCAATGTTATTAATGCACTAATTACATAAATATTCTGAAAGCCACTTTAGTCAGAAGTGGGTATTTCTAAAGGAAACTAATTTGCTAAACTGATGTACAGTTGTTTTCAACAGTCCTTCTGCTCCATCTCTTTATCAAGTGGATTACAAACTAATTCTGATTTATCCTACATTTCTGAGAGAATATGAGGAAATTTCGACTCTATATAGATAAATACAAACATAAGACACATTATAGATTTGTATATTTTAAATTGTTCCACTTTAGTTATGCAGTACAGCTTGATCACAAAATCCATCAAGGAAGGTTGCGGTTGTAATGGGACCCCATGTAGCATTGGGCTTTTCATGCACTGCATCACTTAAAAGAAAGGATCATATGTTATTGCAAGGAATATTTATTCCTTAAGAATTGAATGGTGAAAAAGTGTCTACAAATGTCTTCGAGTAGCTCTCATTTCTTCCAGATTGAATTTAGCATTTTTGATGCTGAGAAGGGGCATGTATTTAACAGATAATTGATGAATATTCACCAAATCAGTCTTGCAGAGTTTGCCCAGCCTCTAATCAGAAAGCGTGGTGGGCATCTTGAGAAACTGATGCATAGCTAATGACTTGGTGATTAATAGCTTGACACCGACATGCATACATTTAAGGGTGGTGGGCATGAAGGATGGAGAAGTAAAAGACTTTGCAACGTTCTGTGATGCGTTCATGGCTGGGGAACATCATCGAGAAACGGCTCATACAAAAGCCATCTAATTAGAGGGAAAAAAGCACAGCTCTGGGTGTGTGCTAATAAGTGACGGTGTTAATTAGGTTTGTCCAGGCATATGGAGCTTTGCTCTCTGGATTTGCATAGCTGAGAATGATGAGATGGAGGCGAGGCAGATAGTTTGCAGTCTCTTATTCGAGAACAAATGCTCTCTGATGACCGCGCATGAGATCTCTGCTTGGTGTTTGGTTTAATAATATTAAGCTAAAGGTCCTCTGGGGTTTGTAAAGGTCACAGTTCTGTTCCCCCTGACACTCGGGTGACTGGAGATGACAGGTTTTCACACTCCATCCTGCAAGTGCCAGAGAGCAAAAAAGGACACTAATTACTGACATCATGTTGGAACAAACACTTTTCTTATTCAAATAGGGGTCAACCAGCTGCATGCGTGCCAAACAAAGCAGCATTAAATTAGGGAGACATTTCACTCGGCAGGGCCAGGAGAGCTGCAGCTTCATCAGAGGAAAGAGAAGTTTGATTGCTTGTTCAGGACGGACCAGAAAAGCTCCACTAGAATCTTCTTTTATCCTCTGTACTGAAGAAGATTGGTTATAAAAACACCTGCTGAGTGGGAACATTTCCAAAAGAGTGCCACTTTTAAATCTTGCTAACTTTCCATCATTACCAACCATAGTTTCAATACAAATATAACAAACGTAGTTGTTAATCATACCCACCTTCATCCAACAACCAAGACAATAGTAGTTTTGCATCAACATTTATATTTTCATTTCAAAAGTCCAAAACCCTAAAACTCTGTCAAACTCTATAAACTTATGACCAGAGTTTTAATAAAAGGCAGGTTAGAAGTAAGGATCTAAAGAGAGGCTAGTTTATCCAATCTGAATGAAAGTATCATGTTGGTTTGTAGTTTTTTGATCCATATGCAAAATCACACAGAATCAGTGGATTTTAATGTTTTGTTTACACAAGCAACAAGAATCTAGAAGTGCAGAATTGCAGGAAGTCCCTTTAACTTTCTGGTTGGTCTGAGGGGAGAAAGCAGACCGATCAAGAACGAGCTGGTTGATGACAGCTGATGACTGATTGGTTTGCTTACTTCAGAGATGAAGGGGAGGTAGCATAGATCTGTAGGGGTTGGATTTGGGAGGCTTTGCAGGCTGTATCCCAAAGGTCCAAAAGAATGTGAGTGAGATCTGAGAGCGTTGGTACTTCCAAGAGACGTTATTCTGGAGAGCGGACAGGCAGGTGATGAAGACTGAGCAGTGCTGCACACAGGTAAAACCTTTCAATGATTGTCGGAGACAAACTGAGGCTCATTGGTTCTCTGGAACAATAACAGAGTCCACATTAAGAGAGATTCACAAGAAGACAGATTTCAACAAGGATATCCTTGGTTTAGGTCTTTAGCTGGAATATCATCAGAGGTAATCATCTGGCAAAGAGAGAGGATCTTTTTCCTCCTTAAATACATCCTGGTTATCTTGACTTCTCAGGTGTGCAGCAACATGGGTCGGTCCAGTCACCTGCAAAGATCTTCTCTTTGACAGGAAGCTCACTCACACCAGAAAACAGCAAAACCCCAGAGATGCTAATAGAAAGTCCTAGAGACATTTAGATTGAATATGAAGGTTTGATTAAACCACCTGAGCCTTGAAAACATTTAACCAGAGTTTGTATCGGAGAGCTCTAATCCAGTGCAAATACAGCAAATTAGGCTAGTGAGGAAAAAGAGATGCAGGGAGTTTGGAGAGGAAAGAAACATGTGACAGATTAACTAAATTGGAGAAAGCTGTCAAAGATGGACTAATGCACAATTTGGAGTAGGTAGTGCAAACATCAGGGTCTTTTTATGTAAACATTCTATACATGACTAAAATTTACCAAGATTTCTGACTTATATCAAGTTTGAAATGCAAAGATATGAGGTTTGCTGTGGATTTATGGATGTTTCTGCAATGAAAAGAATTAGGAATTTGAATGGAAAGAAAGAGACACAAGGAAAAAGTATACACAAAAAAACTGGAGGGAAAGATTTGTTGAAGGAAGAATGTGAGAAAAATAGGTAGAACTGCTGAAAAATCCTGATGTTGAAAAACATCATAATGTTTTCAGTGGCGATTAATTTAATAGTAATTAAACCTAAAACTTCTCAGTGAATGAAAAACCTCACGTTGTTTGGTTTGCATTAGTAATTCAACTCCTGCACAGCTTTTTCCATAAGAACTAAAGACCTAATAGCTCTTCCTAATATAAGTTTTCCTTCGTGTGAGCATATTAGGTGATATTAAACTGCACAACTTATTGTCAATTATGAACAGAAGGTAAAATTGGAATTTACATTATGAATGAAAGGTGGTGGCTCTCACAGAGCCTGAGGAGGTCAGTATCATGAGAGAGGAGCATTTCCCATTAGAGGTCTAACTATGCCGTTATTGCAGGCTGTAATTATTTGGACAGCTTTATGGTTTCTGCTCTGAAGGTTCAGGTTATTTCATTAAAGAAATTAGTCTTTGCATATTTAAGCAGAAACCTGATGCTTTAATAACCTATTTCAATGGTTGTATTTTATCCTGAATGTGAGGAACGCCATGGCAGGACCAGCTCACTGTCCACATGTGACCTGTATTGTAAAAGGAAAAGAAATGTTAACTGCCTTTGGGGCTGTTTTACATGTAAAAAAACGAAACCACACTATATATCTTGAACTACCCCCTTTGCCTGAAAGAACATTAGTGAAGTTCTTTTTTTGTCATCTACTTTCTCTTCTTACATTTATATAAGGAAAGTTTGGACCCCTTCTTGCTTTATAGTTGTAGAATTTTGACATGTTTCTAGGATTTAGAAGACATTTCCAGTCACCCAGTAAAATCGCAATGAAATAAAGTTATGGGATTTGACTAGCCCCAACACTTTTCTTAACCCTATAATGCCAAATGTATCGTATTTGATACATACAGTTTCTGATATGTTTTGCGTCTGACACCTTTTGCATAATTTAATGGTAAAAACTTTGCTCAAAATCCTATTGTACACAATCAGATATACCTGATAACAGCCAGTAGAAGACTACACAAAAATATAACCTTGACTTATCGCATAGTAATAAATTATTAATATCAAAAATATAAATAAGGAATTCAAACCAAAAAAAAGTAATTTTCTGTTTTGTTTTATTCTTGGATCAGGCTTTAAAGGGTTATTATGTTCATTGTCCGATTTGGTGTCCAGTTTTGCTTTGGTTTATTTCCTTTAACAGATGCATCCTTTACCTTTACCAACCTCAGATTCACAGAATAATTTATGGTAGATTTTTGGATGTTGAGCTGCAGGACTTGCTGCAGGAAAGCATCACTAAACAATGACACTAACACCACCGTACTTTACAGTTGGAATTAGATATGTCTCTTTAAACTTTGTATTTGTTTTATGCATGCCTTCTGTTCTGGAGTCCAAATAATTCCAATCTAGACTATTTTTGAAGTTTTGGTCTTTTTTAAAATTCTGTATTGGGACATTTAGTCTGATGTTCACCTGTGAAAGCCAAACTTGGCCATTCTCTTCCTGATTATACAGGCATGAACTTTTGCTATGTATACACATGAGAAAAAGCAGCTGTCGGTCTGATGGTGACATTTCAAGGTTTCCGGAGACTTATTTTAGCATCTTGTGTTCTGCCTTCAGGGTGAACTTGTTTGCATGCTCACACCTGGCTGTTGTTCTGACTGCCGTCAGCTTTTAGAGATTATTCTCCAAACTATAAAACTGTGCATATTTAAGTACATTGGAAACCTCTTAGATATAGGCTGCAGTTTTATTCTCACATAAGGTGTTTCAAATCTCAAAAATGGTGTACACTCTCCCTTCAACAGGACCACCAAGACAAATGTTAGTTTTAAATAAAGCAACATCCTGTATAACACAGTTCTAATCATGTGCACCAGATGCATAGCTGCAGGGTTTGATTTCAGCCGTTTTAGGTGGGAATAGTTTGGAGGGGTCTTAATTTATTTATTAGCAGAAATTGCATTTGGAAGACAAAGGTCATAGAAACCACAGAAAAGACCTGTTGTTTATGAACATTCCTTGAATAATTAAACTTTTTTTTTTTCAATTTAGATTAAAAATCAATTTGTCCAAGTATATTAGAAATGCAAAGAAATTGATTGTTCATGCAGCATTCGCTAATGAATATTTTCACAACTATGTTTAATGACAATGAACTGAATATAAAAAGGCCCAATTATAATTCTCCACTAAACTTGTTAAACTGTTTAATAATAAAAGCTGTTTTCTGTGATAATTAAACACCATATATCAGGAATTCAAGCCAGAACATGTATTTTTAATTTGATACGTACAGAAATGGAAATAAGATGTTAGGTCAGAGAGTTCTTGAGACTTATGTTAAATTTATGCTAATTCTGCTTTGAATTAAAAGGTAAGCTTTTTGGATTCATATGATTGTTGCCTTTTCAAAAGATTTTACTTTCAATTCTATCTTTTTTGTACTTTATAGATTAAAAAGGTCTTATAACATGGTATAAACACTAACATCTTGCAGGAGAAACCCATGATATGCAGAATGTTTGTAACAGTTTAGCATTCAGCATATCAACAGCTTCAATCATCGGGATATTTCCCTCTTCCCATTTTATATCTCTGCCTGTCTAGTGGCTGTCGATCTTAGATTTGCTTTTTTTCCCCCTCTAGGGTGTGATGTATATGTATGTGTAGGAGTGTGCAACCTTGTGTGTTATCAGCACACCTGAAGGCATGCATATGGCTGAAAATGTTTACCTTCATTATCTGAATGCTTTAGGAAGCTTCTCAGAGAGGAATTGGAGGAAGATTAGTGTTTGGTTCGAGAGACGAAATGAAAAGTGAAATTTATAATATAGGGTTTGCTGATGGATCTCTGATATGTTGGGAAGTCTAAAGAGAGGCATGACTGAATCTGCATACAATCATAAGTGGGGTAGATTATCTGAACATTCGATAGCAGTTGGTATGTCTGCTCTCTGAAATAAAATGCAATGCTGTGATCACCAACATCCAGACTGAACCTTTCACACAGATCTATATTTTCCCTCAGAATGCTTTGGCTGGAGTCTCTTTACTCGTAGTCTCTTATTCCATACAGATTTAACCCAAATGTTCATCATTTTTTAAGATTTTGCAAAAGTTATATCATTGCTTACCCTATAAATACACATCAGCCAGTCTTTTTATGACATTCTAAATTCTTTGTCTTTCTTTTTCCTGAAAAGTTCACCTCGGAAAGTCTGTTGAGTCTAAGAAACCGAGCAAGACAATCTGGTGTGTGCTTGAACTGATGATTGGACATTTTCCTTTGTTTAGTTGTGTAGCACATTTCAGCAACAACAGAATCCAGGTACTGTACATGAACTAAACCTAGGAAAGAAACAACGAGGGAAAAAAGTACGTTTCTGTGACATTATAGAGGCAAGTGAAAAACATTGCACTACAAACTTAAACTAATGGTGTTTTAATAGCACAGTCAAAGGCACCTCTAGATAAATAGAATTTTAACCCTGATTTGAAGAACCTTTGGGTGCGGGGAGTTTTAGAGTTTTACAAGAGTTAGTTCCAGATTATTGTAGCATAGGAACTAAAACTGCTGCTGGTTCAAGGTATGCTGCGTAGTCAGAAGTATTTTATAGTCTATTACCTGTGATGCGGGTGTAACAAATGTAGAAATCAAGTGATATACTTTCTTAGTTAAGTGAGGATGTAGGCAGGGTGTAACTTTGAGGGGGCGCGGGGGACATGTCCCTGCACTTTTTCAGATGTCGTTTTTGCCCTCCCCTGTACTTTTTACTTTCAAAAACAATGTTACTCTTCAGTACACCAAGACATGTCGAGCACTAGGACCAAGCAGGAAACAGCCTCTCAAGCTGAAGCCCGCTTCCCTGAGTTTAGACCGCCCACTAGCTCCTGATTGACTTTGTATTTTCTTATGTGATTGAATGTCTTTACTGTCACTCCTGAAAAGCTTGTGTGACAAACATTTGACGCAGTGCAGTATCTGGTATGTGGTTGGATGGACACGCCGTAATCAGAACTTGGATTTCCGAGAAGTCTTAAAAGGCCCAGAAGTTACGGTTTTTAAAAAGCCTGCAGGTCTCTCAAAGTAGACAAGTGGTAACCGGATGGAATCTGCCTTTGTAAGATGGGCATTTGTTCTCTTGATTCAGTCACATAACATAGAACAGTGATAATATCAGATATATTACTTTACACTTGCCTTTGAATTGGTGTCATGCATGGGTGTGTTTGTTAATTAGGCACACAGCCAGTATGCCTAAAAGTAAAAAAGGACATAATAGTAATTACTAATACTAATTACTAATTTAATCCTGAAATCTTATTAAAGAGGCCTGCTTTTATAGTGTTTTTATATGCCTCTGACAGTTCAGGTCTGAATAAATCACTACACCCAGATTTTGAGCAGGATTGATGGTTTCTAGCTGCAGTACAGTACCTGAAACTGTATGCTAACTTTTCATTATTTCTCTTTTTAATCCAAAAATGATCATTTCACTTAATTTAAGGCAGTAATCTTTCTAGGGTAAACCACCTGATCCCATTGAGTCATTAACTTTGCAGAATTTGCTCTTCCTGGATAATTATGTGGTGACAGTAGGTATTTTCTTGCACTTTTTGTTGAGTCTACAGCAACCCCTCATACCGAGTATGGGGGAGTGTTGGCCTTGTGGGGGAAAGTTGGCCTAGTGGTTAGAGCAGTGCACTTGTGCTCTGAGAAGGTTGCAATCCACCAGTTCAATCCCCATGGTCTGCACTCTGGGTTCCTCTGCAAAATCCATAACCCCGCACTGCACCCTGGGTGCTGCACAGTGGCAGCCCACTGCTCCCTAATGGACGGGGTTAAGATGCAGAGGTGAATTTCTCCAATGTCAGATCAATAAAGTTCAATTGGAGCATTATATATGTATTATCTATAACGAAGTTGTTGATGGCAGCAGCACAGCTGATATTTCTCTCCAGGATGGAGTCACAGTAATACTGGAACAGACCAGATGAAGCTACTATGATGAGAAAAAGAAGAGAGAGCATAAGTTTAGGGTTTGAACTAAAAATGGCTGCAGAGTGGGAGAATAGAAGTAGAAGGAAACAGAAGGATGAAAAAGGGTCCCTCTGTCCTCCAGTAGTCTAAGCCTATATCAGCATACCTATAGAGATAGATCAGGATAACCTGAGCCACTCTAACTATAAGCTTTAACAAAAAGCCTGAAGTGTATAATCCAGGTCAAGGCTGTAACAATCCTGACTGATTTTTATCAGTCTGTTCCCTTATCATGCGATTGAAGCTGAAAATGAAAATGGTTGGAGGTAATCTCTCTACAGGTATTTTACTCTCTGGACCTGGACTAGCCATCTTTGCAAAACACTTATAAAGCAGTTAGTTAAGTTTCTCTTTCTT
Source organism: Cyprinodon variegatus (assembly GCF_000732505.1). Lineage (NCBI taxonomy): Eukaryota > Metazoa > Chordata > Actinopteri > Cyprinodontiformes > Cyprinodontidae > Cyprinodon > Cyprinodon variegatus. Next base: position 89,018 of record NW_015150745.1, read on the forward strand.
CCCCCAGTACTCAAAAATACTCTCATCTCATCAGTGTTCATGTTACTCAGACACATGAGGTCTGCACTTTTTTTTTGTCACCTTCTGAGTCACTGATGTACTATTGGATAAATTTAGGGAGTCATTTCTATCGTGTTATTGACTTAGCAAACCAATTGATTATGATGTTTTATTTGATGCATACCTGACTCAGCAAGGGAGATGAGAGAATCTCAACCCAAACCCTAATTTTTTTTACAACCACTGAGTCGGATCATAGCAACAAGCTAAATGCACTGAACATAGTGAAGCATGCCCACTTCATAAAAGAGGGCAACAAGAAACCGATATAGAGGCTGAAAAGACAATGTGATATAATAGCCTTATATATTTTAAGGGGGAGGGGCTTGGTTTCTCTTGCGCCAACCTTGAATGGCCTCCATCCTGGTTCGTTGACCACATTTTCTATATATCAGAAATGCTGAATCAAGCATATTTTGTTTTTATCTTCATTTAAAGCAGATTTCCCTGCAGAATCTCTTGAGAGGTAGATATTTTTTTTATTATGACAAGACTGTTGGTCATAGAGCGCCTTTAACCATTCACCGCTAACCAGGTGAGTTTTGTATCATAGAATATAAAATGGAAATATTTTTTAAATGTCTGCTGTTGCCAACGTGCATTACCCTTCATTATGACAAAAAAAGCAAAAAGAGTAGAAATCTGTAAAGAAATGGAAATATTCCCCAAGCCTTTTCCATCCATTTTTATTTATTTTTAAAAAATGTTTTGCATAGTTGAGGTATTGTTTTGAGTTGTTTTCGGTTGTGCTCTTGTTATATATGTGGAGTGTTGAAGTCCAACAAGCAGGGTTAAGGCACTAAATAGTCAATATCCTGTTATTAGACATGTTTATCAGGAAATTGCTGAGGACAAGGGAAGGTGTCCTGTCATGTGTGGAATTGCGCTGTGCTTGTTAGAGTAACATCATTTCCAGACAAACTGTATCTCTGGAGGCCTCTCCAGAAGCCCTCTAGCTTTATCTTAGCCTCACGCTTCTACACATGCACAAATATGCACACACATATGCCGTCTGCTCACCGGCTGCTATCATCTCCTGGCATGAGCACACACCAGCTCGTGCCCTCCGGGGGGCCTGAAGGCTCGCAGGTGGGAGGCCAGGTTTTCTGGCAGTCCGTCATCTCTTCACCCTGTTTACTTCGCTGCCTTCCTGAGCTTCTCCTCCTGTCAAGTCAAGGACTCCTCTATCAAGTGTCTGCCGCTATCACTCTCTGTGCAGATTGCTAACAGATGTCCAAGTTGAAGTCTGTGAGCGACACGGCTCTGCTGTGAGGGTGGGTAGGATTATATAGCATGTAAAAGGATTACAGCTAAAATGTTTGCTGCTGTGAACTCTTGATGGTGTGAAAACACAGCGGCTTGTTCGGATTAATGGTATTTTTAAGAGCATGTCACTGATATTGAGTCAAATCTAGATTGACAAGCTTGAAAGACTAGTTATTTGTTAGTCAGTACTTGCTGGCAATGATACAGTACATACTAATAAAGCAAAATAAAGCACCAAAAATTTGTGAATTCTAGTGTTTTTAATCAGTAAAGAATGGTTTTAAAAAAACAGACAGATGGACCCAAGCTAAAGCAACATAAGCAATAAAAACACAAAATGTAGTTTGTTCAAAAGCCTTACGTAAGCTTTTCTAGGAAAGAGGCAATATTACGCTGTTTTAAGCTCCACGCTTTTTATAGAACTTTTCAAGGTTTGTTTGTAGCATCGTATTCGTACTTTCCCAATCTCTTTCTCCTCTAAAAAGCAACATCAGCACCACCTATCCAAAACCCATCTACAAATGCACTTTTTTTTATTATAAAATGACTTTTAACATAATTGAATGACATCTTTTTTGTCGATTGACAAATTAAATGGGAGGATATGGGAAAGTTCTAAAAAAAGTTATCTTGTTGAAGCAAAACAAAAGAATTAAAGCACTTACCTTTTTTTTTTTTTTTACAAAGCTCTATGCAAATGCAGCCTCTGTTTTTTTTTCTCAGTAAAGAAAAGCTCTTTAAATATATACTTATTAAAAAAAACAAAGACCAATAAATAATCAGCATTACCATGAACTTGAGGGTGTAGCCTTGTTTTCCTTCAATTAAAATTTTTTTAAGTGAATATGTTTGCATTACAACTGAAACCAAAAGAAGATGCTCCTGTTCGACACTAATTTTTTGTCTTTGAAGCTGGGAAATGGTGAAGCCAAAGAGGAAAATTGGTCCTCTTCCCTCTCCGTAGCCTCTGCATTCTGGAAATGACAGTTGTATTATGTTGATTTGATTACAGATCAGCTAAATTTATATATTCTTTTCAAAAAACGATATATTTAAGTTAAGGGTCGAAGTAAATTGCAGTAATTTTGTCTAGCATTACATACAGATGCTTGAAGTTATTTTTTAAGACATAACAGGGACTAAAAATATAAACAAGATGGTTTAAAATTTTGCTTCCTGTAATACACTAAATGTAAAAACCTAATTTTATTTCTGTTGTCCGTTGTGCTGTAGCTTTTAGTTTTCTGATGTTGACATTTAGACTTTATTGTTATGCTGATTATCATCATGAAACACTTAATTATATTCTCGAACAGTGCATCTCTCCACCAATCTAGTCGGTTAAATCTCTGGGGCTTTTTTATTTTATGAAGGGCATTATTTCACTTTCACACACTAATGAAAATACACATTAAGATTTTAGTCAGAGATCAAAAATGATGCAATGCATTTTAATATGAATCCCAGACTTGTTTACTTGCTCTGCCGCCAGTCAACATGTACTGTTGCTCTACAATTTACCCTTGAGGCAGAAATACTTCCTAAGAAAATGCAAGAATGTAGGTATAGTCCTTTAGAGACTTTTGACAGACATGTTTGTGGTTGCAGGGTTTGATCTTTCAGGTCACACCGTTACCCTCTAACCACTGCCTTCAAAAGGCTGCATTTCAAAGGGGCCAATAATCTTCAACAACAGGAGTAATTTATGGGTCAGTGTAGCCAAGTCACGGTTTATTAATTCGGAGAGCTTATACAGGTCATTGCCTGTGACTTGCGCGAGTTGAAAAACATGCTGCCCGGGTTTCCTTTGCTTCATGAAGGTGGAAGTGAATTCTAATCTATCCATACTCCTGCACAGTTTACTAATATGCCTCTTTGAGTACAGCAAGGGGAATACAAATACTGCTGCCAAAGAATACTGCTGCATCAGTTTAAGTCAGTTGCTGGTGCATCCATCCAGTATTGAACCAATGCAGGAAAAGATTTGTTTGATATTTTCATAAATATCAAAGACGTCACAAGTGTTGTGTCACAATATTCTTGTTGGGCGTTTTCATTAACTTCCAGTCAAATTTGACTAATTTCGAGGCTGTAACATTGACCCTTACCCTAACCATTACCAACACATACCTAGCCTTAAAGACGTAGGGAAGCGGCTGTTCCAACCGTTGCATTTCTGAATTTTCCTGAGTGGTGCACAACTTTACACGAGTGAATAAAGTGAATGTGATTGGTCATTTATCAAGAAGGTGGGATTGTTGTGGCTGAAATTTCACAAGTCAGTTCGGTTGTGGCTGGTTTTTCGGAAGCATCTTGCTAATCAGTTAGCAACTAAAAAAAAGTTAGCAACTGAGAGCTAGTAGGTTCCCAATGCGAAATTCCATTGGGACCAAGTAGCACTAAATTGGTGATTTAGAAATGACACTGTCAAGGAACGCTATGGACAGAGGAAACATGCAAGAGGAGGAGAGTTTAGTGTCAAGAGGTCGTGGATGAGTCTCCTCCGTCATACATTTTTTATTTAGAGGAGGAAAGCGGGGAAGAAGATGTTGTGGAAGAGGACGGCAGGGCGGCAGAAGCTTGGTTTGGTGTAGAAGGCTTACAGCCGTACATGTTTGAGCCCTTGCCTCGCATCGCTGCCAGTTCTGTTAGCTCTATGCCTGCTGAAGAAACAGACGTCCATCCCCATGAACACTGGGACGGAACTCAATGGGAAAGGAAATTATTCTTATTCCTTATTTAAACCGTTGCGTATATTAGCTGCGACATATGAATCACGATGCTATAACCGAAAAAATATGATTGACAGATGACAATTGATATATGATTGGCCGAATTTAGGTGTTCAGCTGATGCATAACAAACTGGCCTGCAAAAGACAACGGAAAAAACCCACAGATTTTAAGACAAGAGTTTTTTTAAAATGGAAATTTTCAAAATTTTGGGACAATATAGTCTGATAAAGATTACATTTATACACATGTTTAAGCCAGAAGGATTTGACATTTAAATATGATTTCCCTACCACTTTAAACCTAACCTAAACTCAATTCACGCCATCCTAAACCCAACCCCCACACCAAGACGACGACTTCTCCTCATAGGTACCTGTCCCCACTAGTACATATAAGTCCCCAAAATGTAGCATATTTCAGAGAAAAAGTCCCCACAGAGTAAGAAAAACATGCAGGAAATGCAGGAAATACTAAGCAGGCAAATTTTATGTAGCTGGATCAAAGAAAGACCTCCTTGGTCCGCTGTGTGACATCAATAGCTGTATTTCCCTTAACCATTAATGAATTAATTATTTTATATCTTCATTCTGAAAATAAATGCGTTAAATAGTAACAGTGCAATTTTGAAAAAACGTTTAATCGAAAAGCTTTTGCAATGAAATGTTGTTAACGCTTGGATGGAATTGTTTTTCTGTCATATCGAAATTTTTATGTTTCGCAAAACTGCAAAGGAAAAAACATTTTTTTGCATCCCACGAGGCAAATGGTCTGCAACTGGACCTTATTACCTGGTAAAAAGACAAAGAAGCACAGTTTTGACATACTTGCCCACATTTGTGATTTAAATGGAGCTACTGTTGCATAAAGACATACACCACACAAATACAGCAGTACCTCAGATGCCTTCCAATCTCATCCCTCCTCCAATTCAGATTAAATCTCTGGATGTAATAATTGACTAGGTTATAAGACTTTTAATACTTTGTCATGTTTCTGTTTTTGTAGGAACATTTAAATTCCTTAAAAGATCAATCTTGTAAAACATAGAGCCAAACAGCTGAACACCATTTAAAAAATAACTTTAAAGTATTTATATTGAGAAATTATTGTTATTATAAAAATTTTGTTAGGTAAATATTTAAAATTAATCTTTAAATAAAAAGTTTTATAGACAGCTTATTATTTGGTTATTTCAGATTTTCCTGTCTTTATTTAAGTGTGATTTTTTTAAAAATTCATAACAAGACACATTTAAAATTAATTATTGTGCTCATAAAAATGAAAATGAATATTGTCAGCCTCTTCTACTTTATGGAAGTTTATTATTCACGGATGAGTTTAAACCCCACCAAAAATGTAATTCCCCAAAGCCTTTTATACTTTAGAATAAAAATACAACAAAAGGCATGCCTGTTAGTCATATCCGATAAGAAATGTGTACGTTTATATTATCTGTGACATTTCTGTGGCATTTGAAAACACTTCCTCAACGTCGTCTTGGAGCACATACAGGAACCGGATAAGTCATCTATATTGGATTTAAATCCCAGGATCAGAATGTTCCCATTTAAACACCCTCAAGTTGAAAACCCTATGACATTTACATCTGCTGATTGCTATTTCAGATAGGAGCGACCATGGGCGCGACACCCAGCATGCTATTTAGATGTCGTCTGGATAACACGAAGCCTTCTTAATGCAGAAATGTGTGGATGGAGTGGAGAAGCTGCAGAGGAGCGGCCTGTCAGGCCGGCATGTCCATTAAACGTAATGTTGTGACAGTCAGCTGTAAATGAGCATGTGTCACTTTGCAGAGTTCATACACTATATGTCTGTGTGTTTCAGCAGGTGTTTCAGTGTGGCTGCCTTCGACTGTGTTTATATGCAAGTGTCAAAACAAATGATTGGAAACATGTATGAGCTGATTCTGTGTGCAGGCGTCCATCACCGGCTCACTAATAGAAACATCTCCTCTCTGAATGACGGAGCAAACCGCCTCTTGTTTACAGAATGGAAATTTTGTGCAGTCAGTCATTTATTACTAGAATAAATGACTTGGTTTGGCAAACAATGTTTTTATGTTTCTTTTTTTTCTGTGAAACAAAAGCCGTGACTTCGAATCCAATGTCAGAAGTTTACCCCGCTGTTTATCAGGGTTGAAAAAACACAAAACATTTCACATAATAGCATTAAAAATAAAAATAAAAGAGAGATTTTTTTTGCTTTGTGTCTACCTAAGCTCTCCATAACCTTCAGAACTTGGCTGGTTTATAGTCACAGTGCTAAAGGCTTGAATGACTTGGCAGGATTTTTTCAGATTTCATCAGGATGACAAAACGCACCACATCCTTGGTTTAGTTGTACTCAGAGAAAATGTTTTCTTCTTGATTAAAACAATATTAAAACTTCCTAAAATACCTTTATTTAAAATAGAAATGTAACACATAAAAATAAAAGACATTTAACATGTACCTTGCAGATTCTGAAGCTCTCATGGAAATCATAGTTACTCAGGTGCAACAGGTGGATAAAACTAAACCATCATTATTATAAACTGCAATGAGCTGCTTTACTTGTTGTTCAGTATAAATGAATGAAATTCCATTAAATATCCTTTACTTTCCCTAAGGGAATTTAAATGTTGTCGCAAATTTTGTTGAGCTTTCTTCAATTAATTGTCGTAGATGTTAATGGCTGTAAACAGAAAGGGTTTCCTGTAGTGGCCTGTATCACAGTGCTTCTTTAGAGGCCTCTAACTAAAGAAACTCATTTAATTGTTGAACAGACTTCATGCAAAGGGTTTTCCATAATTTTCGTTATTTTATGAATAATTATTCTTTATAAAATCACCTCCAAAGGTTCTAGAGGAGTTCCAACAAAAAAGACAGCCTTTTTTATTAGGCTTTTGAGCTTGTTAAGTTATTTGTTCTGATGCAAGTTGGATTCAAACTAATCAAACTAAGGTCTCCTACCAACCTGAGCACATGTACTTTTTTTTTAAGCTGGGGGCCCAGTTAGCAGTACGTGTAGCTCAAACAGATTTTCTGTGCTTAACTTGATCAATATAATAACCAGGTGGATAAGGGCATTTAAATTACAATCATCCCTGCCCTGTTAGTCCCATGTTAGATGGATTAAGTTGTTCCTATGGGATTATGCCAGTGAGGCTAGGCCTCTCAGTACCTCAGATGCCTTCCAATCTCATCCCTGTTCCAATTCAGATTGACTCTCTGGATGTAGTAATTGACTAGGCTATAAGACTTAGTTTAATTTGTCATATTTTTGTTTTTGTAGGAAAATTTTAATTCCTTAAAATATCAAATCTTGTAAAACATAGAGCCAAACAGCTGAATGCCATTTTAAAATGCTGTATCCAGATAGATAGACAGACAGACAGACAGGAGCACATATTTCAGGTTATGAGAGCGCATCAGCGGAGCAATAATAAGACTTCTAAACCGTATAAATGTGGAGATGTGAAACCTGTTTCTAACGTTATGGATTTGCTGTGACATCTAGCAGTCTGTGGAGACAAAGAGGTGTCAAACCCACCTTTAAATAGAGGTTTAAATAGAGTTTTGCGCTAACAAGCAACACTTTTGTAGCATTTTCCTCTGCTTTAAACCAGTGATGGACAGGCACCCAGAGGATCAACCCAGTAAATTAGCAGGACTGCTGCCTAATCATGTAAGCGACACCCACAGACATCTGGTAAACACTTCAGCCGGAACCATGCAAATGAACTCTGGCATAATGGACGGCCAATTATGGATCTAACTGATGGGGCGAGCATAGGGGGGTTGAGAAATTTTGTGCATGGATTTGTTTTTTGTAAAAGCCTCCATTCTGTTGTTTACAAGCTTGATAGTAAAGTTGTTATATAGAATGAGACGCCCACTGTGCATGCCCTGATAGGATACATGTGTTTTGGGTTTCTTTTCACAGTAGATCTAGATGGTTGCAAACATATTAGGTTTATCTCAATATTGTGTTGCAGACATGGACAGAATGTTTGCTTGTGCATTCTGCACTCTCTCCCCTGCAGGTTTCCTCATCTGTGTGTGACAGCATGACGAATTTACATTATGTGTATGAATGTGTGTGTGCGCGTCTGGTGAAGGCGGGGGGTCCAGTTGCTCGTGGGGGTTGGATGTTCTTTTCCAAAGGTGTAGTTTGCGACGCAGCAGGCAGGTGACGAGGATTACAGCCGCTGGCAGAGGTAAATAATGTGGCCACGCTGTTGGCCGCTGTGCACAGGAGCCGCCGTATTCCCGAGCAGTTGCCTTGGAAACTGGGAGCAGAGAGTGGCCCTAATTTTGTGTTGGTCTCCCTGAGACAGATGAGCTGTTCAGTGTTGAGGGAGGTTGTTCCTGTATGTTTGTGTTAGAGGAACATATAGCGAGAGGCGCAGACACGGGCAAAGGATCCATCATTATCCTGCTGCTAAAAGAGCTGACATATCGTCAGAGCAACTCTTTTTCAGGATAAATATCAGATTGTCCCTGGATTCAAAACAAAGTCTGGTAGTCGACGTTGAGTTTAAAAGAATAACACAAGATCCCTTTTTTGTTTGTTTCCCTTGTTTTAAAAACTGGTTTTATACAGAGGTGGGCCGACTATCCAAAAAATTGGAGTTAAGGGAGAGTAGTACTACTTCACAATATTTTCATTCAAGTAAAAAGCATTTTAGCATTTAAAGAAGTTACTCAATTAGGAGTAAATATAGTAAATATAATGAACACATAACAGCAGTAATTACACAATAAAAATAATGTAGAATGAAAACTACTGAGATTCCAAAAAAGTAAAAGAAAAACAATCCACTGGACTTTGTTTCCAAGTTTGAAGACGTTTCGCTTCCCATCCAGGAAGCTTTTTCAAATCATAATGTCGTTGAGTTTGAGGTTTTATACAGTAGCCCGAAGCAGAGGCATAATACCACAAATTCAACAATATTCTTGACATTTTGAATTGAAAAAGCTTCCTGGATGGGAAGCGAGACGTCTTCAAACTTGGAAACAAAGTCCAGTGGATTGTTTTTCAACTTTTTTCGAAGGACTATAACCTGGATGGCTGAGAATCTTCACCAGCATAACACTACTGAGAATTTTTTTTTGAATTATAAAACTTAATAAATCAATAGTTACAGTATGTAGAATAGTTTAATTACAATATACTGTTTACTCTATTTTCACTCCAAATGGCACAGCAAACTCTACAGATGGAGAATCAGGTTTAATCGATAAGTTTTGAGTACAGAAAAGGAGAAAGTGTGTCTCTCAGTCGTGCACATTTTTATTGAATAAAGTTACTCAAAGTGGATGGAGTGTCTAGAAGTATTACTGTAGTGATAGTAGCGTTACTGCTATTGCTACAATAAAGCTAGGAGTAGTTTTATAGAATTTACAATGCTTTAAAACTACTCCTAAAAGTAGTTTTTTGGAAAGTTACTCAAGTAAATGTAACTGAGTAAATGTAACTAGCTAATGCCCACCTCTGGGTTTACATGTTCTGGATGATGCAGTTTTTATGATGCCAACTGGCATCTTTTCAAACTCTTAAAGTTTGTTCTCAAACACCAGAAACCAGACTCCAAAACTAGAGACATTTCCCTCTGTTTCGTTCTGGTGACTCAACTGTCCAATTTCCTTCCAGAAGTTCTGGTTGCTGACTGTGGTGAATTCCTCCAGAGCTGCATCAGTTTCACATTCCAATAAACTATTTAAACGTCTCTTGTTGCTCTGTTTGAATTCTGGGTCTTCCGTTTTCTGGTTATTACAAATACCTCACTAGTTAACAC
>NW_015150745.1:99517-100257 GCF_000732505.1 Cyprinodon variegatus
TAGACTTGTGAGTGGGTTCGAGGTTCCTCCTCCAGTGGAAGCGGGAGCTTAAACATACTGCCAGAGCCTTAGATGGAAGGTCAATATTAATGCGTTAGAGTAGTCCAATTAAAGTCCAGACCAAAATCCAATCAAAAATCAGTGGCATTATTTAAAAATGTATGTTCACAGAAACCCTTCACTCAGTAGGACTGAACTTGAGCTATTTTGTTGACTGAACAAACTTTTTTCTATCCAACCAATTTCCATTTGTGTGTAAATCCCTTCTACAAGTATTAGACTGCAAGACATCTAATGGTATTTGCAATTTAGGGAGGCTATGAATGTTTATCATGTCCAATTTCCGATTGATCTTGGAGCATAAAGTTACACTTTTATGCCATTTAGATTATCTTTGATAATAGGGAAATACAACACATATTTTTTTAGAGATGCAAAGGATTATCAAATATATTTAAAAAAAAAAATGTAATTTAGAGGATAACCTACAACTTGTCCTAGTATATGTACAAAACAATTTACTTGTTTTTTGCCCTTAATATATATATATATGCTCCCAATCGGTAGAGTTATTAGACAGCATGGGATTAATTTTCACTGTTATGCTGATGATATCCAGCTATATCTGTCTATAAATCCAGCTGAAGCTAACCCATTACATAGCTTACAGGCATGTCTTGAAGACATAAAAACCTGGATGACTCTTAACTTTCTGCTTCTGAATGCAGACAAAACAGAAG
>NW_015150745.1:102351-104326 GCF_000732505.1 Cyprinodon variegatus
TTTAGCACACATGGAGAAAAACTTCTGGGGAACCTTCCCAGGAGTGGAGACCTCCTAAGTTACTCCAGGAGTGTATCAACAAGCTCCCAAAGGTACAATTGATTGTACAGCATTACAAGGAGTAGCTTTCTAGAAATACACCTCTAAAATGTTTAAAACAAACAAAAAAGCAATAATGAGGTGGCCTAGTCAAAGCCTGGACTGAAATTTGGTATAGATCCTTTGGCAGGATCCCATTCTTCCACTGCAATGAGGAAGAATCATTCTTCACTAATTGTTTTTGGCAGTTGAATCTGGCAAATGTGGAAAAGGTATTTTTTTAGGTTTAGGGGTAGTTACACTAATACAAGTGGCTTAGTTGTTTTTAGAAAATTACATTTTGAAATTAAAATGAATTAATTCCAAATTATGTAGTGAAAAACTGCCTCCCTGTTTATTCCATCTCTTTGATAGAAAGTGTATGTCATTCATAATGTATCATGCAAATAGAACACAACATTCTCCTTCAAATTTCAGATGATAAACTGTCTGGCTTTGGTCCCAACAGCAGCACCCAGGGCACCCTGCAGGAACACACACCCACACACACCACAACACCTTCCTACACAGAAGTAAAGCTGCACACTTCCTCTTCAAACATTGATCTGTGGACTTTTGTTTTCAATTCAGTCAGACCTCTGGAAATACGTAACTATAAACAGGCTTTAAGAAAAGGTCATCACAAAGTTAGAATAAGGTTGTTAGGTTAAAAGAAACCAGAACAAACCTTGTTATATTTCATACTCTTTCCAGATTTCTCTTACCCATGGTCCATATTAGGATGGATTTATGTTCATTTAATCCAGATTTTCTAATTGTTTTATCTCCTGCTGCAGAATGTTTTTTGCATGTAATCTAGTTTTCTTTTACTGATCAACAAAAAGGTTGCTAATATCTTTTTAACCTAAATATCTTTCGGCCTGTACTAAAAAAATATTGTGCCTTCTTTTATATTTAAATTTAGATCCAGAGCATAAAACACATGACTGAAAACAGAACAGCAAACACATAGACATAAGATACACAGATATTCATCCTTTAAAATGGGTTGCGTCTCATCACTGTCAGAGTTCACTAAATATCTTACATTTAATTAACCTGAGTGCTAAAAACTCAGGCTGCTGAGTGGCACACTGAGTAGCACTGCTGCCTTGCAGCAAAAAGGTTGGAGCTCAATTCCCGGCCCGGGGTCTTTCTGCATGGAGTTTGCATGCTCTCCATGAGCATGCATGGTTTCTCTCCAGGTACTCCGGCTTCCTTCCACAGTCCAGAAACATTACTGTCAGGTTAAGTGGCTTCTCTAACTTATCCTTAACTGTGAGTGTGTGCATGAATGGTTGTATGCCTGCGATGGACTGGAGACCTGTGCAGGGTGTACCCCGCCTCTCACCCATTCACAGCAGGAGATAGGCACCAGCACCCCTTGGGACCCCGCTTGGGATAAGCGTGACAGAAGATGGATGGATGGAAAACTGACATTAAGGATAATTCCCTTTAGCATTTAAGTATCTCTATAAGAGAAAAATATACTTAAAATGAGATTTAAGTATCTCATTTTAAGTATCTCTACCCAGATCTCATGACCTATGGTCATGACCATAAGGACAAGATAGCGAATACAAGCCAAAATGAGTTCCTTTCGCAGGTTGGCTGGGCGCACCCTTCCGGATCGGGTGAGGAGCTCTGTTACCCAGGAGGTGCTCGGAGTAGAGTCGTTGTACCTCCACATCGAAAGGAACCAGCCGAGGTGGTTTGGGCATCTGTTTTGGATGCCTCCTGGTTGCCGCGGAAGGTGTTCTGGGCATGTCCCACTGGGAAAAGGCCTAATGGAAAATCCAGGACATGCTGGAGGGACTATGTCTCTGAGCTGCCCTGGTGTCGCATGGATGGATGGATTAGGGTTGTATGTCTCTGGTTGAAAAACAGTCTTCAGTAT
>NW_015150745.1:106030-107864 GCF_000732505.1 Cyprinodon variegatus
GGACAAGCATTATCTCAGAATACCAATAGAAAATGGGAAAAAAGTAAGATCTGAAAGTTTAAAAATATGTTTTCATATGTGCATCTTTTTATAGTTTATCCAAATTTGTAATAACACATCTTGATGTGTTATTACATGGTGGTGTTCAGGAGAAATCGTGTTTGCTCTTCTGTTGGAGTGTTGTTAATACCCATTAGATGCCATCACTGTGGAGAAGAAAGCATTCAGAGAAACAATTTAAACACAAACTGTTTTCTGTCATACCACCACAGCAGATAAACATTCACCTTGCCTACGGCAGATTTTCCATTTAATCAGTATTGCTAGGCAACCATTGTTCAATCTGCAAGGACACCTGTTACAAAGAAATATTTCTATATGAATGTAAATCATGCCGAGTGAACAGAAGAGTGAAACCACTCCAAGTCTGAGACAAGTTATCTCCTTATTAAATTTAATTTCTCTGCCGGGAATTAAGAAATCTGTTCAGGTTCTATTTCCAGTTTTATAAATCAAATCCTGATGAGGCCGTCGCATGAAACAGCCAAGCCTGTTCAGCACCTGTTGGAGTCAAAGCCAACATTTCAGAAGCTAATGGAGGAATTTGCAGCTTCAGCTTTAGATTAATGGGTTCTGCATGTAGAGGCAGAGCTGCTGAGTTTACACTGTTAGTCTGTTCATTGTTGCACCATTTACAGAGGTTAATGTTTTTCATATGAACTCCCACACAAGCTGACCTGTTCATAGATTGTGGTGTCAGCATGTGCATAGACTTTCTAAACTCCCAGAGTGACAGAATGAGCATCTGCCTTCATTCATTTGACTAAAATTTACAGAAACTATTGATTGGCCTGTAAACTGTCGTCTGGTCTGAGCGAGTAATCAATGTGATGCAGTGACAGGGTCTCTGCTGAGAGACCGACACCTTTCTGAGTGAGTCGTTCTGCCCTTTTCTGGTCCACAAAACCAAAAGGATGACACTGCAGTGCATCAGCTGCATTTCTATTTCCACATCAGTGGGCTTTGACTGGGCGGATGAACTCGTTCATATTGGAAGTGGTTAGAGGCCAAATATCAGCCGATATAATGATTCACATTCAGCTATCGGGGTTATTATGGCCTCCTGAACAAATGTGCATTCTCTTTTAAAGTTGTCTGTTATTTTCATCAGTTTACAGCAGTACAGATCATTTGAACACCATCCAAAATGTCTTTATTTCAGTCATTCTTATTCAAAAAATAAATGTTATTAGATTCCTATGATACTGTTGACCTCCTTACAGATTTTCTTTCTTTTTTTTTTTGCATATATGTCAGATGAAACAAATGTGCTTCTTTCCTATCCAAAGCCACCAGGTCTTATGTTCTAGGATAGAATAGAATAGAATAGAATAGAATAGAATAGAATAGAATAGAATAGAATAGAATAGAATAGAAAATCCCTTTATTGTCCCATAATGGGGACAATAAAGAGATTGGTGTGAGGGATGATATATGTCCTATATCTAATAACAGGTACCTTCTATTCTTGGAATGAACTGCTGCCATTAGGTATGTACCATATCAAAGTCTTTTTTAATGTCCAGAGGTAGCTAGTGTCATAATCCTGGCGCTGACGGTTGGCTTTTTCCCTCTGCCCCTGTTCACCTGCCTAATTGGCCCTGCGGCTGATTACTGGCAATCTGATTCACCTGTTCCCAGCAGCTATTTATAGTGTTTGCTTTCTTGCCATCAGCGCAAGATTATTCAAGCTGTCCCGGTGTGAGTAACTCTAGCGTTCAAAGTAAGATGTCTTTGTTGTTAAATTCTGATTGGCTTTTTGTTCATGTATTTT